>NC_084462.1:186646070-186946070 GCF_027409185.1 Cynocephalus volans
ACTAAAACCAATGCAACAGAACAGAGAACCCAGAAAACAAACCACATACTTACAGCCAACTGGTCTTTGACAAAGGCACCAAGAGCACACATCAGTGAAAAGACTGACTCTTCAATATATGGTGCTGGAAATACTGGAAAACCATCTATAACAAAATAAATCTAGACCTGTATCTTCCACCATATTTGAAAATCAACTCAAAATGGATTAAAGACTTAAATGTAAGACCTGATACCTTACAACTTCTAAAATAAAACACAGATGAAACACTCCAGGAATTAGGACTGGGGAAAAACTTTATGGAAATACCTCAAAAGCACAGGTGGCAAAAGAAAAAAAAAATAAACAAATAGTGTTATATCAAACTAAAAACTTTCTACACAGCAAAGGAAACAATTAACCAAACAAAAAGACAACCTGCAGAGTGGGAGGAAATATTTGTAAACTATGCATCCACTGTGCGATTATTATACAGAATACACAAGGAACCCAGAAAATGTTGCCATAGGAAAAACTATAATGAACCAGATTAAAAATTGAGCAAAGGGGCCTAGTAGACATTTCTCAAAAGATGATATACAAATGGCCAACAGACACATTAAATAATTCTCAACATCACTAAACGTCAGGGCAATACAAATCAAAACCACACTTATATATCATATGATTCAGATAGACTGGCCACTATGCAGAATACAGAGTAAGAGATGCTGGACAGGATCCTGAGAAAGTGAAACCCTCCTACACTGTTGGTGAGACTGTAAATCAGTGTAGCTATTATGGAAAACAGCATGGAAGTTTCTCAAACAATGACAGATAGATCTGCCATATGATCCAGGAATCCCACTGCTGGGTACATAACCATAGGCAAGGAAATCATCATGTTGAAGGGAAACTTGCACTCCCATGTTTAATGCAGCTCTATTTACAGTAGCCAAGATTAAGACCCAACTTACATGCCAATTGGTGGGTGTCTGGATAAGTAAACTTTGGTATCTGTACACAATGTAATACTACTTTGCCAATAAAATAAATAACAAAAGTCTGCCATTTGCAGCAATGTGGATGAACTTGGGGAAAATTATGTTAAGTGAGATAAGCTGGGCACAGAAAGTGAAATACCACATGTCTTCACTCATAAGTGGGAGCTAAAAATAAAACAGAAAAAGAAATAAAGATACAATGATGACAATAACTTGTAGAAATTTCAAAATGGGAGATCGTACGTAGGCCACCAGAGTGTGAAATGAGGAGGGGGGATGGGTTTAGCATGGAATTGATAAAGAACCCCAAAATATATCACACTGTACAATGCTGAATATATTATTTATTCTGATATGAGCTTGTATATTGTACACAGATATGGATATTCAAAGCCATACCCCTCAGATATTTACAAAAAAATTCAATAAAAACAATAAAAAGAATATAATAAATTTACTTTTAAGAAAAATATGAAAGAAAAAAATTTAAATGGTACAATAATAAAATTATAAATATTAATCTAGGAAAATGGGAGACAATTATTATTTTCCATTAATGCTGATCAGTGCTCAAAAGTTCTCAATAAAATCATGTTCAGTGTTAGATCCTTCGATCACTGAAGAAAGATAGTCTGGGAACTAAAGTTTAAAATGCACTAAAACAAATTTCTATTCTTTAAAATAGCAAATCAAGTTGAATGGATGGGCTTGATGTTATGCAGGTCACCACCAGTAGGAAATAGAGATCCTTCCCTTGGAACTTCTTGAGAAGCCACATGTTGACCTGGGCACTAAGAGTGGGGCATTATCTTCCTGTTTCAACCTCCATTGCTCGTGGATACCCCTGAGAGATTTGACTTATCTACACATAAGGGCGGTATCGACCTGTGGGACTCAAAGTTCCCACTACAGTGAAGAAAGTTATGCATCACCTGAGAGCTGTTTCAGGTAAAGGTGGATCTTGTCCATACAGAAATATCCAACGCAATTGCTGCTAACATTTGTCTTGGCCTGGGGGACACGAAAGGAAACAACAAAAATCCAGTCCAGTGTGTCCTTATATTTCTCTTTTCTTAGTTGGTTCCACACAGGTCCACTCAGTCCACTCTGCCACAAAGGCCAGACTGACTCCTCTTTGTCGCGGTGCATAGGTGCCATCTTAGTCTGAAAGACATGGGGCAGTTACCATCCCTGATAGAGAAACTCTCTTTATCAGCTGAGCCACAGTCATAAGTGTCCCCTTTAAGAAGACAACAAACATAGACTCAGATTACGTGGAACCACTTCTGTGCCCTAGTGGAAGGACTGTGAAGGCATAAATAAAACTTTGCATTTAGTCACAGCAAATGTGGTGAAAGGAATTAATCCTGCTTCAACACTCTTATTCCCAGACCCCTGTGTTGTAGGTACTGGGCTAAAGCGTCCTGTAGTGCAGATTGATTTGGACCATGTGCTGGACACTAGATTACAGTGAAGTGCCTGTGATGGAATTAATGTAGAGCTCAGAGTTTCTTCTGGAAGACGATGTCGTAAAACATCCTCAGTCACGTCAATTTGGTTTTATTTTCAGAGACTTGAATTGGCCCTTCCATTGTTCTATTAGTCTTTCTGCTTCTGGAAATATCGAAATGATCGATGACAACTTTAGCCCATGCGTGTGTTCCCATGGCCTCACGTCCTATGAGTCAACAACAACTAGTGTCCTTGGTCTTAGACAACATCCTGCAGGATCTCATATACGATCCAGACTTTCAGCACCAAGGACATTGGTCATGAGCAAAGGCAAATCCTCATACTGAATGAGACTAACTACCATAAACAAATATAAAGCTAAAAGTGTAGGTGAAGGGAACATGATATTCTCTGTCTTATTACTGCAACATATGTATAAGCATAAAGTTACTTCAAAATGCATTTAAAAATTAAGAAAAATATGAATGAATAGGAAAATAATGCCAATAAAAGATTAGATGAGAAAATTCTAATGAGGACAATTTTCTGGCTCTCATGGGTGAATGTGACATGAAGCAATCAACTTATTACCAAGAGGATTAGTGTTCGTCCCATGATGACAGATGGTGTCGTGTTTGTCACCGTCATCTCAGGCACTCAGTGTGAGGAGCTAGGCCAGTCATGGACTGAGCATCCCCCATCTCCAAACTTCATCTTGCATACTCAGGAAAGCCTGGTATAAACCGAGAAGGAACAAAGTTTGGTACAGAAATATCGATAGTTATATAAAGATCAATGACCTCATTCCCTGGACCCACTGACTTAGCAAAACCTGTTTTCCTCTCATGAGGTGCTGATACTCTCACATGTCAATGCATTTGGTTGGACTTTAACATTATAATTGCCCTGAAAAGTTGTGTCATAGATTGTTAGAAAATTCCCTGAGAAAGTACAACATTAATTTTCAGGAAGATGTGGAAAAATATCAGGATGTGATGGAGTTGCCAAGTATAAATGCCAGAAAATAACTAACTAAAGAGGTTATTTCAAGAAGATGAGTGTCCAGGGAGGACCAAAGCTACAAAGGCTTCCAAAGTGTCGAGTAGACGGAGACCAAAGAAGAGCCATCAGATTTGTCATCTCAGAATGTTAATTCTATCAGTGAGAGCACAGAGTGGAATTGCTGGTGTGGACAAAAATTAGAGCAAGTCCAAGAGAGAGTGAAACATGTTTTACCTGAAGACATTCGGGATACTCACACTTTCAGTGTGTGTGTGAGGACCCAGAGGTACAGTCCTCCTAAATGGAGGGTTTTTGTTTTTTAAGACGAATACCAAACGTGTGTTGTTAATAAAATCACTCAGGATATGCCCACGTATAGGACTGCATAAGTGACAGTGGCACCCAGGGGTCACTGTGGACCACACAGTCCATGTGATCATTCTTCTTTACTCAGAACCTTTTCCATCCACCACAGTTTGGGATGGGGAAGCTCAAGTTTGAGGTCAGTGTTTTACTCTATGAAGAAAAGAAGAAAACGAGGACACAGATGTTGAAAAAATCTTCCAAAATTCACAATGTCCTGTTCATGACAAATTTGTTAGTATAGGACCTAGATTTAATATTTACACTTTTTTGTGTTTAGCAATATGCCTGTGCAATAAAGTTAATTGGTACTTTTAGAGAGTGTCAGTGAGTGTGTATATACTGTCAGAAAGGCATTATTTTAAAACAGTATTAAAAATTACACTCACTTTAAAAAGTCACCTTTTAATATATGTGCTACAATATCATCTATTCAATAAAAGAAGACAATAATGTATCTACTTTTCTGCAAAAACAGTTTTTTGATTCAATGGGATTATCTGACATTTTCCAGAAGGGTTTGTTTTGTCAAATGAATATAAAATTTAACTGGCTCATGTAGAAATTGGAAATCTTGGCTGTTCTACATAATGGTTGGGTGGGGCCTGCCTGGCATAGAGCAGAGTCTCAAACACATATTATTATTTTTATAGAGGAGCATAGTGCAGTGCAGATGTAATAGTGATTTACTGCCTCATGTCTGATAGTCTTTGTTCATGTTGTTGTAATTTAAAATAAAATAATCACAACTTCTGTTCTGTGAAATGAGTTTACTCAAAACAGTCTTTGAGACACTGCTTCTTTGTGTTTCACTTCCCCTGCCATATGTGAAGAAAAGTTAAGAAAATCTAAAAGAAAAGATGTATGCTTGGTTAAAATACACATTTTCTGCCCTTTGTCCAACTTCTTAAATAGAATGCTTAGATCCTTTGCATTTAGTATATTTTCTTTGTTTTTATAAAAGCTTTTCAGAGTTTTACATTAGTCTTTTAGCCCTTCCTCAGCTCTGTTCCATAACACTGGAACTCACAGATATTTGATTTCATATATGTGCTCTGCTCACTGGAGACAAACTTTATATTGAGGGTGACCTGGACAACCAACGCATCACTGTGCAAACACAGCATCTCAGAGATTTGCCTACCAGTGTGTCCTGCAGGTGGTGGAGCCATCTGTACATTATATGGCATAAGGTACTTGAGTTGTTCTAGGTGTTGTGGGGTCATTAGCCCCATGTGCCTCCAACTTGCTGCAGGATTGACCTGCACTAGTGCCTGAATTACATGGTTCTGCATGTGAGAGACACATGGGCTCAGCAGCACAGTGAGGAAGCTGCAGGTGACCCACTTCAGGTGACCTGTCCAGGGTGTCCATGGATGGAATGACACATACGGTGCACATTAGGAGACAATGTGGGGTTGGATGTTTGAAGATCAAATCTATTCGAGACCCTGAGAGGAAGAGGTAGTCTGTCTCAGTGAAGGTGTCCATGAAGGGACAAAAGCTTCTTCTCTGAGGCCAAAGAGTGTGAGCTTGGGACACAGAGCGACTGGACTATGCAGCTGTTTTTCTATGAGTGAAATTAGCTGCACAAAAGAGAAAGGAGAATCTTCAGGATGGTCTGTTTCAAGAGAATGAAACATGAGTCACAGGAACTCAGGAAGGAAATGACCCTAGTGAATCTTTTTTTTAAAATAGTTAATGTATATATATATATATATTTATATATTATTGGTTATGAATATTCATGAGATACAGAGCTGATTGTCACCCCTAGTGCCCAAGACGTGAAGTGCAGATTCGTGCTGGCAGCATGTGCATTGCCACATCTCATCTGCAAAATGACCACATCAGATGCACCTTCATTACCCCTGAGGGCGTGAGGAATTAAAGACACAAGTAACAAGACATAAAACGTCTCAGGGGACAGCTGAGAACTTGGAGAGTGGATGATTCCGTTGAACCCAACAGGAAGCCCAGGCCCCTCTGCACCTGCCCAAGGGAATCAGCCTTGAACTTGGTGGGTCCTGAGCGCCCCCTGCTGGTCCCGTGTGTCCCTGCAGTAGGTTCTTGTCTGGGCTCCCACTGACGTCCCCTCACTGTGTCTCTCGCACAGTAATACGTGGCTGTGTCCTCAGCTCTCGCATTTTCAGTTTGCAGATACAGTGTGTTCTTGGCGTTTTCCCTGGAGATGGTGAATCGGCCCTTCACGGAGTCTGCGTAGGATGTGCTACCACCACTCCCGCTAATGGCTGAGACCCACTCCAGCCCCTTCCCTGGAGCCTGGCGGACCCAGTGCATGCTGTAGTGTCTAAAGGTGAATCCAGAGGCGACACAGGTGAGTCTCAGAGACCCACCAGGCTTCACCAAGCCTCCCCCGGACTCCACCAGCTGCACCTCACACTGGACACCTGCAAACACAGAGACACCCTGGTCAAAAAACTCTCACACGAATCCACTATTTCTCCCACCCATAACCACACACATTCCCAATGTCTGTATTTCGCCTTAATATGACCTTTTAATACAGCAAGAAGGAAAACGCAGCTCAGTCCAAACTCCATGGTGACTCGTCTGTGTTCAGTCCTGATCACCGAGTTGGAGCACCTGGGAATCTGGGGCTGGTTCTTGTCTCCCAGAGCTGCAGGGTCAGGGCTGGGCTGCTTTACATCAGCAGAGGGAGGCCCTATTTGCATGTCCTCCTGCTACATAGCAGGCTCTGTGGTGGGAGCCTATGAAGAGGGGAGAGTCCAGAGCAGATGTGACGGCTCCAGGGGAGTTTGGTGGCAATAACTATATTTGAGACAATGTTTTTTTATTATATGACTGTACCTTTTATACACACCTATAATCCAACTTACGTTATTTTTGCACAGAAACAAAGTATTTGAGTCACTTATGAATGGTAATTCTTTATATAGACGTACAGGTATAAACAAAACCTTCAAAAATTATACACTGTATCCAGGAGTTCATGTACGGTCAGAGGGAGCCTCAGTGTCTGGGTCTGTGCTCCACACCACGGATCCAACCCCAGGACAGAGCTGGGCCTTCCTAGTGACATTTGCCTAGTTAGTTTCTCCTTCCTGTAATAATACTTTGTGATTTTCCTGTGTTCTGTCTTTTATTCGCATCATACTTAGAGAACCAGAGTTCATGCAGATGCAATTTAAAGGATCTCTGAAATTATATGTTTCAGTATTTTTCTATCTCTCTTTCTGTATTGACACCTGGTTTTATTTGTAACCATCATAAGGAGCTATAATAGACAGAACACACTGCACATTTTTAAAGTGTGCACTTGATGAGTGCTGACATACATGTGCACCTGCACAGTCACCACCACAATGGAAATAGTGCACAAGTATTTAATCCCGAAGCATTTCCTGTTGTTCTTCTGATTTCTTCGTCCCACTGCTTACTTCCTCTCACCCTATGTCCAGGCAACATGAACTTCTTTATGTTACTTCACAGTATTTTTTTCTCATCTAGAATTTAAGTCAATGGAATATGCAGTCGCTGCATTTAATTCCTTGTTATACTTCCTCGAGATCTTGGTCCGAGATGCAATCTTTTTCTTGTGTGAATCAGCACTCATGGCTTATACTACGGAATAGTATTCCAATGTGTGAAAATGCTTCCTTTTCTCAGTTTACCTGTTGAGGGGAATTTGTATCATGCTCAGATTTTGGATATTATAAAGTAAGCTGCTCTTAGATTACAAATGTAGACACTGAGTAAAACTGCTTTTTCTTATTCTTTCAACAAACACAACAATAATAGCAAGTGCATTGGATAAGTGGCTGATTAGCACATTTTCTTAAACAAATCAAAGAGCAACGTTAACAAGACAAATAGCAAACCTGAAATCTGGAGAGAGTAGTTTTCAGGGAAAACAGGACCAAACCTTAGCTCACCTGGGTCAGAGATCACTAGATGGCAAACACACTAGAATAAAGATGAAACTAGAAATATTTCATGAATTTCCAAATGTCCAGTGTGCTAAAGCATCACAGTGTGAATCTGCCAGGATGCACATATCTGCAGGGTACTACCTTCTTTCTGGCTACTCCAGGGTTGGGGAGAATCACTCAGCTCCGGCCTCCTGGGGTGGTGCTCAAGGGGGAGAGGAGCAGCCCCCTGCCTAGTGCTCCAGCACCTCCTCCAGATCCTCCACACAACAAGTTATCAATGTGTACGGGAGGCAGCAAAGCCAATATTTACGCTTTACATTTTGAGAAACTGCTGAACAGTTCTTCAAGGTGGATGTACAATTTTATGTTCTCACCAGCATTTTATGAACAAACCAATTGCTCCAAATCTTCATCAATATCTCTTATTATTACTCACTTTTATCATATTCATAGAACATGGCACAAAACAGAAACTTATAACATAAAAGAACCTGAATACTGAACACTGCATGTGATTAATTCCACTTATAAAAGTTACCTTGGATAGGCATACATGGAGACAGAAATTAGGTTAGTGGTCACCTGGACCGGCATAAGCAGGGGGAAGGGAGGACTGGAAAGTGACCCTGAAGAGACTTGTTCATTTTGGGATATTCAAAGAATCTAAAATTAAGTTCTGTTGGTGGTTGCACAAATACTGTTAATTATTTTGTGAGTAACATATACTGAAGTCTTCTAAACTGTACACGTTTATAGGTAGATATTATCATAAGTAAAATATATTTCAATAAGTTGTAAAAAATCTATCCACAATTTTCATATATTAATACAGTTATACAATTGTATATAGTTTATAACCCCCATGAAACACAGTTTTGTGAAATAAACAGCAAACATATTGGGATGTCAGTAATTTAAATATATGAGGGCATGAGAAACTGCGTGGTATTTTGATATAGTCCCATTCATTTATTTTCTCATTTGTTGTTTGTTCTTTCAGGCTCATGTCCATAGAGTCTGTGCACACACCTAGTTCCTGAATTGTTTCACGTATATTTTGCCTTAGTAATTTTTCAGTTTCAGGTCTTATACTTGTCTTTAATTTTCTTTGAGTTGATTTTAGTATATGGTGTGAGGTACATACCTAGTTTCATTGTTCTGCATATGGACATCCAGTTTTCCCTACATCACTTGTTGAAGAGGAAGTCTTGTCCCCAGTGTAGATTTTTGTTGCCTTTGTCCAATCTCAAATGGCTGTCAGACTGAGGGGTGATTTCTGTATTCTCAATTCTGTTCCACTGGCCTGAGTGTCTATAGTCAGTAACAATAGTTTCTATAGTCAGTAATAATATATTTCAAAATAGCAAGGAGAGTAAATTTCAAATGTCTTCCCACATAAATAATAAGTTGATGTGATGGATATATTGACCAGCTTGACCTTGTAAATCTACACAACTATTCCAGTTCTTGAGAAAGGCAAATTGCAACTGAAGCCAAAATGTCTCATTAGTTTAGTTCTACTATGTTTCCATTTGTATTGTCAGGGCAGTGGTGGTGGTGGCAGCACCTTGTGGAGTGTCCTGGGGGCAATGACAGCAACAGCTTGCAGCAACACCCTCCAGCTGCATTAGAGGCTGCCCCATGGCCCCCTGGGCTTCCAAGGGTTGTGGGGGCACCATGGGTCACAGCCACTCATCTTTTCTACTTAAGTCCATAACCCAGGACACCCGGGCACACACGCACATTTACATCAAATGCTCGGCAAGACCGAGCTGACAGACCCCCTCGTTCTTACACAGGGCCATATATAGAGGACAGATGTATGGTATGATAAGACTAAATATGAGCCAAAAATTTAAAGTTTTGTTTATGAAAATATCTGTTAGATCTGGGCTTTTAAGTTATTCAAAAATTTTTAAATAAAAAATTGTTTTATACAAATAGTTAGATCATATTATAAAAAAGATGTGCTTTTTAAATAATTGTTGCTTTTAGGTGATTAAGATAAAAATTTAAAATCAAAATAGGTGATGGATATATAAAAATCATATGTTGCAAGGGTTGAATGTTCTACGTAAAAACTGCCGGTGCTGCCAACCGTGAGGCCTCCGGCCACTGCACTGACCTCGGTTAGAAGCTCTTGTTGCTGGTTTAGTTTGTTTCACTTTAAAGAATGACAGGGACTTCATCGGGAGATTGTGACCTGTGACTGATTGAGAACAATCGGTTGAGATGATTCATTACCTTTTTCAATTTGAAGAATAATATGTACTTTCCCAAAGATTATGATTTATAAATAATGACATTTAGTTCCTTAAAATCTTATGATTCGCTATGATCGAAAGAAAATGATTTCATTATTGTTCTGATCAGTTTTATGTTCACAGTTTAATATTAACCTAATGAAAAATGTTTGCTTTGTGTAATCGGAGGACTGATGTGATATAAATAAAGGACAGTGGCTTTTGTGTGTCGTCGCTAATGCACTAGACATCACTGTCCGTCGTCTTTTTCTTCTTTGTTTTTCTTTCACCGACTCCACACGTCCTTCT
The DNA here is from genome assembly GCF_027409185.1 of Cynocephalus volans. NCBI lineage: Eukaryota > Metazoa > Chordata > Mammalia > Dermoptera > Cynocephalidae > Cynocephalus > Cynocephalus volans. The sequence goes on from NC_084462.1 coordinate 186,656,337, forward strand.
CAGGCTCCAAGAACCAGCTGGAGCTGGACTCCGGCAGGCCCTGACTATTTTCCTATATTTTCCCAACAGATCCAATTATTCCACACCATGTATTGATCAAAACAGCATTGTGTTCCCCATAAATGAATACAATTATGATTTGTCACATAAGATGATATTAATAAAAAGTGAAGGAGATATAGCCTCTCTCAGACCACACAGTGGTAAAGGATCAAGGCGTCCCTCAGAAATCATGAATGAGCTGAGGACAGCGGCCAGCACAGCTTCTATTCAACACCTTCAATGTGGCAAGTGGAAGAAAACAAGCAGCAACCAGAAGGAAACACCAACACAGCCCTTTCCTCCAGGGGTGACATGAGGAGTTCTGGGTTCAGGTCTCACACGTAAGAAGCTTGGGTGTCATCACTCTCATCCAGACAACAAGAAAAACATGGAACAAAATGAAAATTGGTGACAATTCTTATATCTGTAAAAGAAGTGAAGCCACAGCGTGAACTGCTGTCCCCAAAACTGAGGATGTAGCCAGGAAGACAGAGAGGGTCATAACCTGTCCGATTAGAAACTCATGAGCAGTGGGCTGGCTCGTGGTGCACTAGGGGAGAGTGCGGTGCTGGGAGCGCAGCGGTGCTCAGCCGCGGGTTCGGATCCTATATAGGGATGGCCGGTGGCTCACTGGGTGAGTGCGGTGTGGGCGACACCAAGCCAAGGGCTCCGATCCCCTTACCGGTCACGAAAAAAGAAAAAAAACAGAAACTCATGAGCAGAAACCTCCGTGGGACCCAGGACTGGGGGAGAAAAACCAGAGCTGCAGCTGAAGAATTGCTGAAGACTCAGAGCTGGGAAGTCTGAGAGTTGGGTGCAGCCCAGTGGAATGGTCTCAGGGATCCCCAAACTTTAAACTCTACGTCAGGGGCCCAACCGTGTTCTCCAGGAAAATATCAGAGAAGAATCCTGATGTTCACAGCAGAGAAAGGGAGGAAGGAGCTATTCTGAAATACCCCAGACCATGACCTTCTCTATAAGACGCCTTGACCTCAGGAGAAGCGAGTTTAGCTGATCCTAATGGATTGCCGATTCATCAGAGCATCATTGACCTGAGAGAAGAGAAAAAATGAATCCCCTCCCCCTCCCGCAAGAAACTTGCAGTGTCCCCTAAAGGAGGGTAAAGGGAGAAGCACTTGGGAAGGTCCCACCCAGGACACGGCTCACTACAGGACAGAACTCATCCTAGGACTGTGCACTGCTTCCCTACCCCACACCTTACCCACATCCACAGGGCTTCTGTATCATGACAGAGAAAAACTAAAGCACCACATGCACCTTAGACACTATTTAAGAAGTGTCCATGAAAATGTGGTCCACAGAGGAGACAAAAACAAGGAAGTCAGGGGACATTTTATAGAGTCTGTTGCTCATGTTGTCATCTTATCATGTCTTGTCTTTGAGAGACCCAGCCCAAAATTCAGCCCTGCAGGGCTCTGCTGGGTTTATATCTGTGCGCTTGTCACTCTGCATCCTCCACATGGAAACATAAGAGCTGTGTGTGGCCCTCAGGCATCTGCTTCTCCATCCAGGACACTGAGGAATGGACAGAGAGTGGGACAAATCCTGAAAATCAATGTCCACAGTGTGGATGAGGACCCAGAGGCTAAACTGCCTCACTGAGGATAGAGACGCCGTGGGCAGGGGTCCTGTAGGATGATAATAACCACGTGGGTGTAGCTGCACTTTGTATATGGAAAAATGCTGATTTAGGGACAGGGTGCTCCAGGACTGATCTAAAGTTTCAGGAAAATAATACTAGATCATAATGATTTGTGTGTCAGGAAAAAAAACAGGTCATGAAAAAACCTGAAAAAGAAAAGTCCCCAGTGAAAAGAACCTTCTTATCTGCACATGAGGAAAGTTAGTTCCCTCTGTGTTGCCTGCTGCGAGAATGTGAGAAATTAGAGTCACAAAGAACAAAGCAGGACATGACCCTGAGGGACATCTGAGAGTCAGCAGAGCAGAGGAAACCTCAGATCCCAAGAGGAACCCCCATCCCCTCTCTGCACCTGCTCCATGGGGCACAGGAGCTGGGTGGGCCTTGAGCGCCCCCTGCAGCCCAGACCCCTCCTGTGTCCTGCAGGGAGGTTTGTGTCTGGGCTCACGCTGACTTCCTGTCACTGTGTCTCTCGCACAGTAATACACGCCTGTGTCCGCGTCGGTCACAGAGCTCAGCTGCAGGGAGAACTGGTTAGTGGACGTGTCTCTGGTGATGGAGGTGCGGCTCTTGAGGGATGAGCTATAAGCTGTACCACCACTATAACTGATGCGTCCCATCCACTCCAGCCCCTTCCCTGAGAGCTGGCGGATCCAGTGCCAATTATTACTGGTGATGGAGTAACCAGAGACCTCACAGGTGAGGGAGAGGGTCTGCGAGGGCTTCACCAGTCCTGGGCCCGACTCCTGCAGCTGCACCTCAGACAGGACACCTGGAGACAAGGAGAATCAGAAGCTGTCAGTCACTTTCAGTCACAAACTTCCCAGAAACCATGCGTGACATCTGAGACACTCACCTTGTGGAGATGTCACCAGGCAAAGGAGAAGACCCCACAGTCTCATCTTCTTTTAGATCTCAACTCTGCCTTCCGCAGAGACCTGAGCCCTGTTTGAGGAGAGACCTGTGAGCTTCCATGACCCATGAGTCTACATTTACCCTGGAGCATGAAGGAATATTTGCATGTGGGAGAGCTCAGTCCTTATAAGTGCTGAGGAACTGAGGTGGTAACTATTGTATTTTTTGAAATGCCCATACGTTTCTTTTTTCTTGAAATTATCTGACATGTATTTATAATATGGGAGGGAACTTGGTGAGCTTCAAACATGCCAAAATGTGGCCCCAGCTTTCTGAGCCCAGATCTACATCCTTCAACCCCTGTGTTCTGTGCTGACTGGGACCCAGCCCAACTCTCCCACATAAACTCAGGCTCTGGGTCTTGCTTCTGCAGTTCTGATCCCGGCACGACCCCTGGTTCTTTCCCTGGATCCTCTGCTGTGATGTGGTTCTCATCACACCTCCGAGCTTGTCGTTATATTGTTATTGTTCCATGAGTTCCAGGCCTGCCTTGTGTTTTCCATCCTGCCATACAAGACACAGCACATCAGGACCCTCAGAGACTCTGCAGAAAACGGTGCCCTGAGCGTTACTGAGGACACTGATTCTCAATATCTAGGAAAGATAAAAATCCTAAGTGCCTCCATTCCATGGTCATTCCTGTCCATCTAAAGTGTACAAAGTTTCATCTTCAATTCACTTCTCACCCACATTTTATAGACTTTATTCCTTCATTTAATCTACCAATCTTATCAGATATCAAAAAATAAAATCGATTACAATGGTTAACATGAAAGCAGTAATAACATCCCTATTACTAAACTTTTAAAAGCACACTTTCCCTTGATGTGCACCTGTCTGTGGGCATGAGAGCCAGTCCATGTCTGTGGCATCACTCTCTGGATGACTGCCCACCACAGAGAGAGAGGCCAGGGGCTGGGCTGGATGCTGTGATTTGTCTGCTCCTGTCAGCACTATGTCAGTCCCAAGGACAGCTGCATGTCAAAGAGGGACAGACCTTCAAGAGTCCTGAATGAATGACAAGACAGAAGCTGCTGGTGGGCAATTTTTTGATGATTCTTCAGATCCTGTTCACTCAGCACTGTGTTGGAGTTTTATCAAAATGTTAAAAGACCTGGGTAAACGTGATGCAAAATCAACACTCTCAAATGATAACGCAAGTATTACAACCAGAATAAGATATGACACAGATTCTAGAATTATCAGAGAGGAGAGTTCAAATAACTCTGTGCTTGTGCATCTATGTTTCAGTTTTTTTCAAACCTTCCGCTGACTCTCCCGAGTCCTAGTCGCCCAGGTCTGTGTGTCCAGGAGAACTTGTCAGGAAGCTCCGCCTCATGGAGAAGCAACGCAGCCTCTCAGTGGAGTAAGGGACAAGGACAAAGACCTGCATCTTGCTCGTTTCTGTTCTAACGTGCTCAGGAGGGAAGGTGCAGTGAGAAGAGGTGACTGATTCATAACTTCACTCAGGAACCCAGACTCCACTGATTTCAGAACCAGAATTTGCAACTTGTGGACAGACATTTAACAGAAAACATAAGGTGAGGGAATGGTGAATTTCAGGTGGAATGTTTTTTAGCTGCTGTAAAGACACTAAACATGAGGTCTCCCTAGTAACACAATTCAAGTGCTTGACACAGGATGTGAACCACGAATGCAGTGTTGTAGAGCAGATCTCTGGACCTTGTTCATCCTGCATAACTGCAACTTTCCTCCTGGAGAAAGCTAAGTTAATTAGCCAGGCTGTGAGGCTGTATGTGATACCTGTTTACATTTCCTTTTGCATAATTAGTCATATGGCCCTGACTTACATCAAAAGATAAATAGTGTGTGTTATCTGCTATTTCAGGATAAATGGAATGGCAGGTGTGTGTGTGGACTGGAGCCTGACACACTGAGCCTGTGTCCCCTCTGTCTCTCTGTCTCTGTCTCTGTCTCTCTCTCTCTATCTCTCTCTCTCTACACACACACACACACACACACACACACACACACACACACACACACACAGCATTCGTCTTTTTTGAAAATCTACCTTGTACTCTCCATTTGATTGATGGTGAACGACTCCTTATAATAGAAAAAAAAAATGTGAAACTTCACAGTCCTGTTCTGTAGTAAGTCAGAGTGTGTAGGAAGAATCTCCCATAGTACATAGTGACGGGATGGCCCTGTGTGTTTGAGAGTCAGTGCATCACAGCCTGTTTCTTTGAATCATAATTGTCCTGTGGGCCTCACACACATGCTGGTTTCCAACTTGGAATGAGTGTTGTGTTTTATGGATAGACGTAGTGTAAAAAAATATTTTAAGGTAATTATAGTATTGAAAATTCATTAAGAAAGAGTCTCGCACCACTGAAAAGAAAGAATATCTTCATGATAAAAATGGTCTTAGATGGGATGTCAGAAAAGTGGGGAAAGTAGTAGCTGAGAAAATTTTAAATGTCCTTTCAATAAATTAGAAAATATTTAAAAACAATTATGTCATTAATAATAATTAATATCATAGGTATTTTAGTGAATTCCAAAGCAAAAATATTTTTTCTAAATAATAATAATAATAATAATTATAATAAATCGCCAAACAGTTATGTCATTAGAGACCAGCAGAGAGATGAACTGAGGAGATAATCTCTCTATAAATATGGAATGATCGATATAGAAGAAATAGAGAGATAAAGGAATCTATGAAGATGAATAAAGAGGAGAGATTTAAGAACAGACCTATCAGGCAGAGAAGAAAGGGGGAGTATGAATCCAGAGTAACCGTAGTGATCAAACCGTGACCCACCACAGCACCTCAAAATGTGCCTGTAATTGGAGGAAGTTTCAATAGACTGAAAGGTGAAAGAAAAGGCAAAACGGGAGCTTTCATTCCAAAAAAGTGCAGGCTTTTTGCAATATTTGCTGTGTGATTGTGTAAATACACGAAGACAAGATGGTTGGTAGTGCATGAGCAGAACTCAACAGTAAAAAAACTGCGAGAGCAATGCTGATATAAAAAAATAGATATTATGGCATTGACTTTATTGAAGTTCAATTGTGCCTGAAGATAATGCTCTGAACTGCAACATCTTTGCTATTTGAAACCAATCACCATGGCATACTTTGTTCACAGTCTTCCTATCAGACTTTCTAACACAGGATAATCCAGTCCAACTTCAAATGTAACAGGGTCTTGAGGAAATTAGTAAATGTTAACTATAATACTCTGAATCACTTTCAATTTCCCCTTTAAATACAAATGTGAGCGTGACACTGGTTGATTTGCTAATTGCATAATATGTCGTCAGCCCTTTGAAGTTCACATCTGATCTGCATGATAATTTTTGAGACTGTGTCTGTATGAAAAGGAAAGCCAAAACTAATTATAAAAAAATGTTTCCACTAATAATCATGCTTAGTTGAAATATAGAAACACACTCTGCTGCCCTGTGTCCAGGTCCCAAACTAGAAAACTCAGCTCGTTTGCTAATGTGATTTAGTAATTTTCCACTAAAAGTGGTTTCAGAGGAACATGTCTATCTCCATCCTGCTTCAGGTCTGTTCCCAAACTTTGGGACTCTGATATTTGGCTGTATTTGTGTCCTCTGATCATTGCAGCCAAGAGGGTTGATTGTTTGGACCTCACTACTCAGCCCATTCCCCGAGTGTTGTCTGACCCCAGCCTCCCACAGTCTTGTCCCCCTCAGTGCTCTGCAGCTGGTGGCGCTGTCTGCATGTCCTCTGACATAAGGTGTGTGAGCTCTGAGAGGTGTCCTGGGGTCAGCAGCTGCTCTGTCCTCACAGATAATCTGTGCTTTCGAGAAAACTGCTTGACTTCCATAGTTTATCTTTCTTCTGTGTTGATTGTTTCTTTTGATGTGCAGAAGCTTTTGTAAATGATATAATCCCATTTGTATATTTTTTTGTCTGTTGCTTGTGCTTTTTGGATATTATTCACAAAGTCTTTGCCTAGACATCTGACAAGGGTATTATATGCAGAATACATAATGTTCTCAAACACCTATAGAGTAAAAAATAATAATAGTAATACTAATCAAATTGAAATATGTGCAATGGAGATGAGTAGACATTTTTCAAGGGAAGATATTGAAATGGCTAACAGATAAATGAAAGAAATGTTCAGCATCAGTAATCATCAGGAAAATGCAAATCAAAACAACATCAAGATATCACGTCAACCCAGATAGACTGGCCATTATTAAAAAGACTGTGAATAACAAATGCTGGTGAGGATGTGGAGAAATCAGAAAACTCCTACTGTGTCGGTAGGACGATAAATTGGTAAAGCCAGTATGGAGGTTTCTCCACCAACTACAGATAGAAGTATCATATGATCCAGCAATGCTACCGCTGGATTTATATCCAAAGGAATGGAAATCCTGTCAAAGGGACTCCTGCACTTCCCTGCTAATCACAACTCTATTTCCAATAGTCAAAATATTGAGTCAACCTAAATGTCTCTCGAAAAACTACTGGATAAGGAAAATGTGGTTTATATACACAATGGACTACGACTCAGTAATAAAAAAAAAGAATGAAATTCTCCCATTTGAAGCAACATGGATGAGTCTGCAGAAAATTATATTAAGTGAAATAAGCCAGAAAAGGAAAGAGAAATACTGCATATTCTCACTCATAACTTCATGCTAAGAAAGAGAGAGAGAGAGAGAGAGAGAGAGAAAGAAAGAAAGAAAGAAAGAAAGAAAGAAAGAAAGAAAGAAAAGAAAAGAAAGAAAGAAAGAGAGAAAGAAAAAAAGAAAGAAAGAAAGGAAGAAGGAAAGACCACAACAATACGTTGAACATTCAAAAGGAGGGAACAAACCTAAGGCCACTAGAGATTGGGGAAGGGAGGGAGGGTGGAAGGGAACGACAAGGCAGGTCAAGGGCATGAAGAAAAATGGAGATTTTCCATAATGAGTATGCTAATAATAAAAACTAAAAATAAATACATAAAAGTAAATATAGCTGCTTGATGGCTGCAGATGATTTCAAATTAATATTAGCTAAGTATTTAAATTAATCAGCTGTACATGGTGTATACAAATAGTTTCCAATCTTAAGTCAGCGCTAGCCTTGAGACTTCACCGACACCGCTAACTTTTTTTCACCACGTGTAACCAGTGAACAAGACAATCCTGGGAATTCTCTAAAGGTGGAACATGGTCATGAAACAAGCCTCAAAGACTCTTTGGACATTTACTGGTGGATTTTCTTCAGATTTGATTTTAATATTTTTTATTTATTGATTTCCTATGTTTTCAATGTCTTGAAGTAATTTATTGGAAAAATGTCACAGCTCTTTCAGTTGATAAAAAGATACTTTATTCTGGGTTTCTAACCTGTAGTATGACAGCATTTACATCAAGTGAGCTTGTCAAAATTCTAAACACAAGAGCACACACACACAGAGAAAGTATGCTTTTGGAATCGTACATGACAAATAGATACTTTGCAAACAAAGTGTTTATGGTGTTCTTCACAGAAATAGTAAAAACTATCCTAACAGTCACATCAACTAACAAAAGACACCACACAGCCAAAACAATCCAGACAAAGAAAAAAATAGTAAGAAATTTGGAGGCGTGACACTATCTGACTTTAATTCCACTACGAAACTATACTAAGAGAAACAGTATGGAACTGGCATAAAAACAGACACCAAAACCAATGGAACAGAACAGAGAACCCAGAAAACAATCCACATACTTACAACCAACTGGTCTTTGACAAAGGCACCAAGAGCACACATCAGTGAAAGACTGACTCTTAAATATATGGTGCTGGAGAAACTAGAAAACCAACTATAAAAAGTAAAAGTAGACCTGTACCTTGCACTATATTTGAAAATCAACCCCAAATGGATTAAAGCCTTGAATATAACACCAGATAGCTTACAAGTCCGAAAATAAAACACAGGTGAAACACTTCAGTAAGTAGGACTGGGGAAAAACTTAATGAAAATGACCCTAAAAGCACAGGCAACAAAAGAAAACAAAATAAACAAATGCGGTTATATCAGACTAAACACCTTCTACACATGAAAAGAAACAATTAACCAAACAAAAAGACAACCTACAGAGTGGGAGGAAATATTTGTAAACTACGCATCCAGCTTGGGATTATTATCCAGATATACAAGAAACTCAGAAAACATCACCATTAGAAAAAAGAAAATGAACCAGATTTAAAAATGGGCAAAGGAGCCTAATAGACATTTCTCAAAAGAAGATATGCAAATGGCCAACAGACACATTATATAATTCTCAACATCACTAAACATCAGGGAAATACAAACCAAAACCACACTTATATATCATCTCATTCAGATAGACGGGCCATTATCCAGAAGACAGGGTAAGAGAAGTTGGGCAGGATTCTGAGAAAGTGAAACCCTCCTACACTGTTGGTGGGACTGTAAACCAGTGCAGCTATTATGGAAAACAGTATGGAAGTTCCTCAAACAACTACAGATGGATCTACCATATAATCAAGGAATCCCACTGCCGGGTATATAACCATAGGAATGTAAATCGTCATGTTGAAGGGAAACTTGCATTCCCATGTTTAACGCAGCTCTATTTACAGAAGCCAAGATTAGGACCCAACTTACATGTCCATTGGTGATTGCCTGGATAAGTAAAATTTGTTATTTGTACACAACAAAATATTACTTTGCCAATTAAATAAATAAGAAAAGTCTGCCATTTGCAGCAACATGGAAGAACTTGGGGAAAATTATTTTAAGTGAGATAAGCTGAGCACAGAAAGTGAAATACCACATGTCCTGACTCATAAGTGGGAGCTAAAAAAAAAGAGAAAGAGAAACACACAAAAATCACAATAATTTGTAGAACTTTCAAAAGGAGATCTCATACTTAGGCCACCAGAGTGTGAAATGGGGAGGTGGGAGGGGTTAACAAAGAAGTGGTAAAGGGACCCAAAACATATTACACTGTGTAATGTTGAATATAATATTTATTCTGATCTGAGCATCATTTACTGTATACAGACATGGATGTTCAGTGCCATAACCCTCAGATATTTTTTCTAAGTTTCAATACAAAAAATAAAAAAATATATAATTAATTTATTTTTAAGAAAAATATCAATGAAAAAAATTTAAGGCCCAGAATAATAAAACTATAAATATTAAACTATGAAAACAAGGGAGAAAATTATTATTTTCCATTTATGCTGATCAGTGCTCAAAAGCTCTCAATAAAATCATGTTCAGTGTTAGATCCTTAGATCACTGAACAAAGATAGTCTGGGAACTAAAGTTTAAAATGCACTAAAACAAATGTCTATTCTTTAAAATAGCAAATCAAGTTGAATGGATGGGCTTGATGTTATGCAGGTCACCACCAGTAGGAAATAGAGATCCTTCCCTTGGAACTTCTTGAGAAGCCACATGTGGACCTGGGCACTAAGAGTGGGGCATTATCTTTCTGTTTCAACCTCCACTGCTGGTGGATACCCCTGAGAGGTTTGACTTATCTACACATCAGGGCGGTATCGACCTGTGGGACTCAAAGTTCCCACTACAGCGAAGGAAGTTGCGCATCACCTGAGAGCTGTTTCAGGTAAAGGTGGATCACGTCCATACAGAAATATCCAACACAGTTGCTGCTAATATTTGTCTTGGCCTGGGGGACATAAAAGGAAACAACAAAAATCCAGTCCAGTGTGTCCTTATATTTCTCTTTTCTTAGTTGGTTCCACACAGGTCCACTCAGTCCACTCTGCCACAAAGGCCAGACTGACTCCTCTTTGTCGCGGTGCACAGGTGCCATCTTAGCCTGAAAGACATGGGGCAGTTACCATCCCTAGTGGAGAAACTCTCTTTATCAGCTGCTCCACAGTCACAAGTATCCCCAGGAAGAAGACAACAAACATAGACTCACAATAATTGGAACCACTTCTGTGCCCTAGTAGAAGATTGTGAAGGTATAAATAAAAGTTTGCATTTAGTTACCACCAATATGGTGAAAGGAATTAATCCTACTTCTACACCCTTATTCCCAGTCCACTGTGTTGTAGCTCTTGGGCCCAAGCCTCCTGTACAGCCCATTGGATAGGACCATATGCTGGGAGCTAGATTACAGTGAAATGCCTGTGATGGAACTAATTTAGAGCTCAGAGTTTTTTCTGGAAAACGATGTCATAAAACATCCTCAGACATATCAATTTTATTTTATTTTCAGAGACTTGAATTGGCCCTTCCATTTTTCTATTATTCTTTCTGCTTCTGGAAAAATCTAAATGATGGATGAGAACTTTAGCCCATGCATGTGTTCCCATGGCCTCAAATCCTATTCCTCAACAACAGCTAGAGTCCTTGGTCTTAGACAACATCCCGTGGGATCTCATATTAGAAACAGACATTCAGCACCAAGGACATAGATTATGAGAAAAGGACTTTGACAAGAAAGGCAAATCCTCATACTGGATAAGACTAACTGCCATAAACAACAATAAAGATAAAAATGTAGGTGAAGGGCACATGGTATTCTCTGTCTTATTTCTGCAATATTTGCATAAGCCTAAAGTTACTTCAAAATGCATTTAAAAATTAAGGAAAATATGAATGAACAGGTAAATAATGCCAATAAAAATTTAGATGAGAAAATTCTTATGAGGACAACTTTCTGGCTCTCAGGGTGAATTTGACATGAAGCAATCAACTTATTACCAAGAGGATTAGTGTTCGTCCCATGTTGACGGATGGTGTTGTATTTGTCACTGTCATCTCAGGCACTCAGTGTGAGGAGCTAGGCCAGTCGTGGAGGGAGCATCCCCAAACTTCATCTTGCATTCTCAGGAAAGCCTGGTATAAACAGAGAAGGCACAAAGGTTGGTACAGAAATATCGATAGTTATATAAAGGTCAATGACCTCATTCCCTGGACCCACTGATTTAGCAGAACATGTTTTCCTCTCATGGAGGTGCTTATACTCTCACATATTAATGTATTCTGTTGGACTTTAATATTATAATTGCCCTGAAATGTTGTGTCATAGAGTGTTAGAAAATTCCCTGAGAAATTCCAACATTAAATTTCAGGAAGATGTCGAAAAATATTTGGATGTGATGGAGTTGCCAAGTAAAAATGCCAGAAAATACCCAACTGAAGAGATTATTTGAAGAAGATAAGTGTCCAGGGAGGACCAAAGCTGCAAAGGCTTCAAAAAGGTGGTGTAGACTGAGACCAATGGAGATGTGCAATCTCAGTATGTGAATTCTATCAGTGAGAGCACAGAGTGGAATTGCTGGTGTAGACAAAAATTAGAAGAAGCCCAAGAGAGAATGAAACATGTTATACCTCAAGACATGCGGGATACTCACACTTTCAGTTTCTGTGTGAAAACCCAGAGGTACAGTCCTCCTAAATGGAGGTTGTTTCTTTCTTTCTTTCTTTCTTTCTTTCTTTCTTTCTTTCTTTCTTTCTTTCTTTCTTTCTTTCTTTCTTTCTTTCTTTCTTTCTTTCTTTCTTTCTTTCTTTCTTTCTTTCTTTCCTTCTTTCTTTCCTTCTTTCTTTCTTTCTCTCTCTCTCTCTCTCTCTCTCTCTCTCTCTCTTTTTTTCTTTCTTTCTTTCTTTAAGACTAATACCAAGAGTGCGTTGTTAATAAGATCACTCAGGATATGCCCATGTATAGGACAGCACAAGTGACAGTGGCACCCAGGGGTCACTCTGGACCACACAGGCCAGGTGATCATGCTGCGTTACTCAGAATCCTTTCCATCAACCACCGATTGGGATGGGGAAAGCTCAAGTTTGAGGTCAGTGTTTTACTCTATGAAGAAAAGAGGAACACGAGGACACAGACATTGAAAAAACCTTCCAAAACTCACAATGTCCTTGTTCATCACAAATTTTTCAGTATACAGTCTAGATTTAATATTAGCACTTTTTTGTGTTTATCAATATGCCTGTGCAATAAAGTTAATTGGTACTTTTAGAGAGTGTCAGTGAGTGTGTATATACTGTCAGAAAGGCATTATTTTAAAACAGGTATTAAAAATTACACTCACTTTAATAGGTCACAATTTAATATATGTGCTACAATAGCATCTATTCAATAAAAAAAGGTAACAATGTATCTACTTTTCTGCAAAAACAGTTTTTTGATTCAACAGGATATCTGACATTTTCCAGAAGGGTTTGTTTTGTCAAATGAATATAAAACTTTAACTGGCTCATGGAGAAATTGGAAATCTTGGCTATTCTACATAATGCTTGGGTGTGGCATGAATGGCATATAGCAGACTCTAAAACTCATATTATTATTATTATGGAGGAACATACTGATGTACAGATGTAATAATGATTTATTGCCTTATGTCTGATGGTCTTTGTTTATGTTGTTATAATTTACATAAAATAATCACAACTTGTGTTCCATGAAATGTATGTACTCAAAAAAGTCTTTGAGTCACTGCTTCTTTGTGTTTAACTTCCCCTGCCATATGTGAAGAAAAGTAAATAAAAGCTAAAAGAAAAGAAGCATGTTTAGTTAAAATACACATTTTCTGCCCTTTGTCCAACTTCTTAAATAGAATGCTTTGTTCCTTTGTATTTACTATATTTTATTTGTTTTTATAAAAGCCTTTTAGAGGTTTAGACTAGTCTTTAGCCCTTCCACAGCTCTGTTCTATAACATTCAAAGTCATAGATATTTGCTTTCATATATGTGCTCTGCTTAATGGAGACAAAGGTTATATTGAGGGTCACCTGGACACCCAAAGCATCACTGTGCAACCACAGCATCTAAGAGATTTGCCTACCAGTGTGTCCTGCAGGTGGTGGAGCCATCTGTACATTATATGGCATAAGGTACGTGAGTTGTTCTAGGTGCTGTGGGGTCATTAGCCACCTGTGCCTCCAACTTGATGCAGGATTGACCTGCAGTAGTGCCCAAATTGCATGGTTCTGCAGGTGAAGGACACATGGGCTCAGCAGCACAGTGAGGAAGCTTCAGGGCACCTACTTCAGGTGACCTATCCAGGGTGTCCATGGATGGAATGACACATAGGATGCACATTAGGAGACAATGTGGGGCTGGGTGTATAATGGTCAAATCTATTCAAGACCACGCGGGGAAGAGGTAGTCTGACTGAGTGAAGGGGTCCATGAAGGGACAGAAGGTGCCTGTCTGAGGACAAAGAGTGTGAGCCTGGAACACAGAGCGACTGGACTATGCAGCTGTTTTTCTATGAGTGAAATTAGCTCCAATAAAAAAATGAGGAGAATCTTCAGGATGGTCTGTTTGTCGAGAATGAAACATGAGTTACAGGAACTCAGGAAGGAAATGACCCTAGTGAACGTTCACATCTCATCTGCAAAAACACCGTATCAGTTTCTCCTTCATTACCCCGGGAGGGCGTGAGGAATTAAAGACACAAATAACAAGACATAAAACGTCTCAGGGGACAGCTGAGAACGTGGAGAGTGGATGATTCCGTTGAACCCAACAGGAAGCTCAGGCCCCTCTGCACCTGCTCCTAGAATCAGCCCTGAACTTGGAGGGTCCTAAGCATCCCCTGGTGGTCCCGTGTGTCCCTGTAGGGAGGTTTGTGTCTGGGCTACCACTGACGTCCCCTCACTGTGTCTCTCGCACAGTAATACACGGCTGTGTCCTCGGAGGTCACAGAGCTCAGCTGCAGATAGAACTGGTTGTTGGACGTGTCTCTGGTGATGGAGGTGCGGCTCTTGAGAGAAGGGCTGTAGTATGTGTTGCCACTAGCACATATTTCCCCAACCCACTGGAGCCCCTTCCCTGAGGGCTGGCGGATCCAGCCCCAGCAGTAACCACTGGTTGTGATGGAGAATCCAGAGACAGCACAGGAGAGGGAGAGGGTCTGCGAGGGCTTCACCAGTCCAGGGCCCGACTCCTGCAGCTGCACCTGGGAGAGGACACCTGGGGAAAGAGACAACCACAGTGAGTCATGGGCTCTGATGCAGCATCCCATACCTTCATGTCGGAATCCTTCGGACACTCACATCTTGGAGCCACCACCAGAACGAGGAAGAGGAACCACAGCTGTTTCATGTTCCTGGGGATGAAGTTCATGAGTCTCAGATCTTGTTTCCTAGGGTGTATAGTAGCATGAATTTAAGTAAATTCTCGCTGTAGGATCATCCAGCTGCTAAGTGAGAATTTGCATGTGGGAGCTGCCTTTGTGTATAAAGGTGAAAAGGAATAAGAAGAGGAGGCCTTTGTCTTTAGGGTTCACCCTAGTAGGAGGGTGCTGGGTGGGTCCTCAGAGGACTCAGGTCTCTTTCTGGATCTCCCCTCAGCAAGCCCAGGGTCCTGTTCTTTCAGGGCAGAAAAATTTGCTGGAGGAGCTGATCATAAGGCCAAGTGTGGCCCAGGATTGAGGATGGCTTTGGAGATCGAGTCAATGCTCCCCTACTAAAAAAAAAAAAAAATATATATATATATATATATATATGTATATGTATATATATGTTTTTGTATATATATGTATATGTATATGTATGTATGTATCTTTTAATATATATAAATGTACATGTATGTTAAAAGATACATGTATACGTATATTTACATAAATTCAGGGAAGTCTAAATTGTTACATATCTGATCAAACACATTGGGGCAACCGTGAAATGTAATAACCACATTGATTTCAGACAAATTTGGGTTCAGTCTAAAGTTTATTGTAGTTCACAACCACTTTACTGTCTCACTTAACAGGAGTCAACATTTCTTGCCCTGAAACAGCCCCACTACCCAATACATCCAATAAACATCAAAAACAACTCACTCCACACAGGTTTGGTTCTTCTGTAAGTGGAAAATTCCATTAGGTTACTGAGACTAATGAAAGTCCATAGATAAGATCATGCCCTTTTGTTCTGATGTGTAAAAAAATAATAATAATAACTTTACTTCTTCCTTTCCAGTATGCATATGTTTTATTCATTTTTCTTGCTGAATTGTTCAGGCAAGGACTTTTTGGGTTTTTTCTTCTTTATATTTTAATTTATCAATATACAAAGTTGTTGATTTTCATGTTCCTTAACCAATTCCTCTTTCTCTGTCCCTCTCCCCCCACACCATCAACATCATATCTGCTCACTTGACTTAATGAGTTCAAGGAATTGTGATTTTTCTGTCTTCTCCCTTCCCTCATTTATTTGTCTGTGTATTTATTTACTCATTTATTGTTAGCTCCTGCAACTAAGTGAGATCATGTGGTATTTCCCTTTCAGCATCTGGCTTATTTCACTTAACCTAATTTTTTCTAATTCCAACCATGTTGTGGCAAATGACGCTTTTTCTTTTTCATTTTTCCTTTTTTTTACAGCAGAGTAGTACTCCGTTGCATAGATAAACCATATTTTCCTTATCCACTCATCAGATAATGGGCATTTAGGTGATTCCAACTCTTGGCTATTGTAAACAGAGCTGCAATGAACATGGGAGTACAGGTGTCCCTTCGACATGGTAATTTCCATGCCTCTGGGTATATACCAAGCAGCAGAATAGCTAGGTAAATGAGTTTTAGATCTATCTGTAATTTTGGGGGGAAACTTCATACCATTTTCCATAGAGGCTGCACTATATTTCAGTTCCACCAGCAGTGTATGAGAGCTCCCTTTTCTCCACAAACTCTCCAGCACTTATCAATCTCAGTCTTCTGGATATTTAGCCATGTTGCCTGGAGTGACATAGTATCTCAAAGTGGTTTTGATTTGCATTTCCTGCATACTGAGTGATGTTGAGCTTTTTTTCATGTGTCTGTTGACCTTTTGTATATCTTCCTTTGAGAAATGCCTATTTAGCTCCTTTGCCCATTTTTTAACTGGGGTACTAGTTTTTTTGCTGTAAAGTTGTTTGAGGGCCAGGACTTCTATGTCTAATACAAGTGGTAGGAATGAGCATCCTTTTCTCCTTCCAGATCTTGGAGCAAGAGTAGGTTCGTGTCTGGGCTCCCACTGACATCCCCTCACTGCATCTCTCGCACAGTAATACATGGCCAGGTCCTCAGCTCTCAAATCTTTAATTTGCAGATACAGTGTGTTCTTGGTGTTTTCCCTGGAAACGGTGAATCGGCCCTTCATGAAGTCTGTGTAGTATGTGCTACCAACGTTCCCGCTAATGGTTGAGACCCACTCCAGCCCCTTCCCTGGGGCCTGGTGAACCCAGTGCATGTCGTAGTGACCAAAGGTGAATCCAGAGGTGACACAGGAGAGTCTCAGAGACCCCCCAGGCTTCACCAAGCCTCCCCCGGACTCCACCAGCTGCACCGCACACTGGACACCTGCAAACACAGAGACACCCTGATCAAAATACTCTCACATGAATTCAGTTTCTCTCACTCATAACCACATGTTATAGACATCAGGAGAAACTCACCCTTGGAGACTGATATAGAAAAAGAGAAAAAGATTTTTATTTCCGGCGGCCGGGGTCGCAACAGCCAATTCAATGTGCTGCGGGGTGTCACCTTTGTTCTCGGTTTTTATAGCTGCAAGCCCAGCAACTCTGTCCCGACCCTCCGCGCTGGGAGTTAGTAACCAATGCAAGCTAACAGTACATAAGCTCACTTTGCAGTTATTGGAGCTCCTTCCATCCCATCCCCACTTTCCCGCCTAACTTTTACACAATGGAGGGGCTATCTTAAGTGGCATCAGTCCTGCTCTGGGAAAGAGGGCACTACTTCATTCCCCACTGGTTTTAAGGGGGTTCTTTAAGCGAATCTTTGCTTAAGGGTCAATACCTGGTCCCCAATTTATGTGTTCCCAATCTTCTAGTGGGATTTCATCATATTGGGAATGGAGAACCAGTAATTTGACCTCTCGTATGCGGGACCCGATCAAACTGAGGAGTTTGTTGAAAAGGCATGGTCCCAAGGTTACTAGCAAGAGGAGGATTATAGAATTTTCAGACTCATAATCATTAGTTTTTATATAAAGTCCTTGGTTTTCCACACCGCCAATCATAAGTTTGGGCTTTTACCCCCTTGGGCAGAGTCTGTCTGGTGATTTCTGTCAGATTTAGAGACCTAACAGTTTGGTTCACAGGCCTAGCCTTATTGTTTCTTTCACCCCTGAGAGATTTTATCTCCCTTATTTTTAAGGTAAAAGGAGCTTGAGGTCTCTTTCCTCTGAAACTACTTCCTGCAGACCATGGGCGTAGTCTCTGCCTGTATTTTGGAGGTATAAAATCTCTCATTGGTTGATCTAGTGATTTATAGGGACTTAGTTCCTCTCAGAAAAGGTTGGGTTGGAATCCCTGGGTAATCACCATCTTGACGTGGAACTGTAGCCAGGAAGATACAAGCTTTACAAACAGATTAAAAACATAGGGCTAGAATCAGATAGCAGGTGTGTTAATGTTTCCTTTTGAAAAATAATTCTTTCTCTAAGTTTTTCAAATTTATCAACAGTACCTATGACAAGATTAATTTATTTGCAAAATAAGTTTAGTTTTTGGCCAGATTATTTGCATAAACTGAAGCAACAGTAATGGCTTATCATATAAGCTCTTTTTAAAATTTTTATTTATTTATTTATTTATTTTGAGTTGGCGTTGCTGGGACATTCATGAGGAATCTCAGATTAGATCTTCAAATGCCACTCGGGTCTTAGGAAGCCAAGCCAAGGATTTGACTTACTCTCTGATTACCTGTGTAAGTTGGTCGAATTCCTCTCTTCTGGAAGTCCCCCAAATATCAAGGTTCAGGCCTATCAGAAAGTTACATTCCTTACTTACTGGAAGACCAGGAACCTTGTAATTATGTTGACAAGGTATCAAGCCAGTCTCTCCAAAGGGCTTTTTATTGGCTCCATAGAAGGGTCAACCTTAATTCCTTAAGGCATCCGGTCATGTCTGAAGGTATGATGTTCCAGTCAAAGCCTTGGTAAAATAACCAGTGTTTCCAATTGTGTCCTGTTACAAAAAGAACAGATTCTTATTGAACTTATGCAAATAACTGTATTGCCATAAAACAACTTGTGAATAGTTTTTTGTTTTGTTTTGTTTTTTCTAATCTTGGAGGGATCAAGTAGAGAGAAAGGTAAGTGTTTTAATTTTTATTCATAAACATATACTTTAGCAAGCCGTTATATCTTAAAAGATTTTCTTAGATCTAGAAAACAAAACATTAAGAGAATCAGCAGTGTTTTAAAATAAAGAAATTGTAAAAAACCTATAATTCCTTTTAACTAGTTTACCAATTAACTTTTGTTGTTTTGACCTTTGTGAACAATTTCACAAACCCATCAGTTTCTTCATTAGAATTTTGGAACTTCAGTTTCAAACTATGAATTCAAAGTTTGTTGGAAACTGTACCTATCAGAGTTTTTTTTCATGAAATATTTGAAGACATAACATTTTAAGATTATAATTAAAACAAGATTATGACCAGTACCATTTATATCAAGACACAGATATTTAAGAACCTTACGAGATTCTGGAACACATATCCATAACACCTTCAGTACTGACAATGCTTTCCCATATAGTTTAATTTATTAAATAAGCCAATTAGCTCTGATATACCTTTTATATATCCTTTGAGAAGCTCCAGGGCCCTTGGAATTCCTTAAAGTTATTTTAAAGTTTCAGAATTTGGTGTTGGAAAGTTTCATTAAATAACAAAAGACAAACCATTTAGTTGAATAAGATCACAGAGTACTACAAAAAATCAAACCAAAGTGAAAAAGGTTTTAAAGGCAGAGAGCACAAGAACTTATCATGATAAAAAATGAAATAAGCTCTCTAGGCCAGTTATCTAAAAGACAAGGAAAACGTTTTACAATTTTGTATTAAGAGCAATCAAGTTTTTTTTTTTTTTTTTTTAGAAAACCTGGTTGTTCCTTCACCGGAGAGCAAGTTCTAACCCTGTATTAGAATACTTTTGACATTAATTTTTAGAAAAAATCACACATAATTTGTTTTTGAATCCAGTTAATTTTTTTATTGTAAAACCCTTTTAACAAACTTATTTACCTAAACCATTATCAAGACTCACTCAGACATTGGGTTTTTGTCCTATACTTCCTACTTTTTAAATAGCCAGTCATTTTATTTTAGGACAAAAATACACTGTACCACATGCTTTCTTATGTAAAAATTATTATTATTATTTTTTCTCTTTAGCCCCTCCAACCATAACCATATGTCCACATCCATAGCCTTCTTTAAATTACCTCCTTTTACATACTTGCTTTTTTATTATCAATGTTAAATTGACCTAATTTGTTTAAAATTATATATAAAAAGGTTTTTTTTATTATTTAGTTTTTTGGTTTTGGTGGGGTTTACAACTTAAGAGCCTCTAGCAAAGACAAATGTAGTCCTGTTTGATTAGTAAAACCAGGCAACAATGTGCATTGATAAGATACATTCAGGTTAGTAAATAGGTGTCCATTTATCAGAGCAAAGTATACAAAGCCTAGTTTGAGTCTTAGCTATTTCTACCAAATAAGTATTTATGGTTTTTCCAGCCCCAAAACTTGGTTTATTAAGTAGTTCCAAAGGTCTCTAACAAAGGTTAAAGTTATGAGGCAGCAATCTTGAGTTTCCATGAGTTATAGAAAATACCTTCTATTATCCGTTATTAATATTACAGGAAAATTTTAAGAAGGAAACCAAATTTTACTTTTTGTACCAGTGCACTGTTAATATTATAACTAATTTCAATAAAACCTTATAAACAAATCTAATCTTAGTGAATTTTGATCACATAAGATTATCATAAACTTTTTACTAGTTTTTATAAACCCTTTATTTTTAATTCAGACAAAAAAGACATTTTTTAAACAAAACAATATTATCTTTGTTTTTAATAGCCTTTACCAAAATGTGTTTTTTATTAAAAAAAATATTCTGTTAAAAAGTTTTTATACCTTATCAGTTTGAATTATGCATATTGACTATAATTGACTCATTAGCTCCAGTTTTCCAGTAACAAACCTGTGAAGCAAACAATTTTGAATTGTTTTCTATTAATGTTTGTATATAAAAAACTTTTTCTAAATTCTGACGAGACATGTTTTTAATTTTAACAGATTCAAATATTTGATTTTTTTGTATCATATAAAACCAAAACATTAAATATAATCATAAACTTATATAATAATTAATGTTTTTGTATTTCATTAATATAACATTTTAAGATTTCAAATTCTTGAGAAGCAATTTGAAATTATGATTTTATTTATAAGCATTTAACCCATTTATATTTGTCTAAGGTTTACATCAAGATACACCTTATTAATTAATATAGGTTTTGTTTACAGTGTTAATGAGACAGATAAAATAGAAAACTTACTAGTTTAAAAAGGACAGTTGATGTTAAATTGCACTCCTGAAAAATGCCACAGCTTATCTTTTTTAGAGAAAGCAAAGTAACAAATTTACATTGCAAAGCAAAGTACATGGGACTTTTCAAGGGGACAAATTTACGTTGCAAGGCAGGTATGCAAGCCTTTTCAAAGAAATGCAGAGAATGTTTTCTTCTCTAGCCAGATCAAATGGAACACATCTTCCCAAATATTTTGCTATAATTTAGCTGGGCACGTGATTTGTTGCACCTTGGCATTGCCTTTTCCCAGTGATCTTAAGGCCAAAGGCACAATTTGGATCTTGTGACCCCTAAGTAGTACCTTGAAAAGCAGACAGAAATAGTTGCCATATATACAGACAAAACACTCATGCATGTGCACACACCTACATCCCAACGAGACGTCTCCACCAAATTAGCTGGTCTAAGTTGTAACTTGTCATACTCCACACCTATGGTACCAATCAACGGCATGGAATACGGGGCATCTGTGGGGTACATGCCAACAGGATTGGAGGGGTTATTCAAATTGCTGGTACTCAACTAAATGTCTAACCAAGCAAACAAACGAAGAGAAAAGAGGAGAAGTGGGGTCATCCAGTTCATCTTAGTCCCAATCAGCGGTGCCAATCTGTTCCATTAACAGTAACTGATAGAAGCAGTTCTCTCCACTGTTTTCAACATAAAGAAGAAAAATACCAACCAGATTTCAATCAGAAAAAAAAAGCCTAGCCAGGAGCCCTCCAGGGAGCACTTAAACAGAAGTGGATACAATCCAACCGAACAGAAGAGGGCTCAGAAAATCAGAGAAAGATAAAGAGAATAAAGCATTTCCTTGTCAGAATTTAGGTCAGGGACTCCAGGAGAGATGTACCACCAGCAGAGACAGGGCAGCAGAAGAGTCCCAGTGGCCACTTGCCTCTTGCAGCTGGAGCCCTCTCTGGTGCCCAAAGCTTTCCAATTTTTGCCAGTAATTAAATTAGCCTCTCAGATCCCAGTGTCATAACTAGCACAATAAAGGTCAGAAACACAGGATGGCAGATACTTTTCATGCTTCACTATTACATTACATATGACCACAGTTAAAGACATACAAAGCTACAAAACATATATGCACACCCAGCAAAACACAAAAGACAAAGACAAGTGGCCACAACAAATTTCCAAACAATTCCAAACCAAAGGACCAGACGATGTTTCATGGGAGTCCTGGATTTGGGAAGTAGTGCTGCATCCAGCCTTCCACAAAGTCCCTAAATCAGAGCTCTGATACCCAAATGCAAAACAAGACTCACAACAACATAAACTCACGAGTCAATATAAAGACAAACATAAAGACAATGCACGAGTTTGGCCACCAAGAGAGGGCACCAAGTGGACCACAGCGATGTCTCGCTGGATTCAGGGAAGAGGCGTTGCAACTGCCTTCAGTCTGGCTGGATTTCCCCATCAAAAGAGCTGACACACCCAAATCTAGAGGTGCCTGAAAATCCTAAGCTGGCCAGCAGAAGATCTTGTGCCTCCGGGGCTGATGAACTCTCAGGAGTTCCCCCCTAGAGGCTTCTAGTGTGGGAAAGAATCCTAGCATGGTGGGGATGCTCCGCAAAGGGTGATAGTTTATCCGGGGACATCCCAGATGAGTCCCCAAATGTTATAGATGTCAGGAGAAACTCACCCTTGGAGACTGATATAGAAAAAGAGAAAGATTTTTATTTCCAGCGTCCGGGGCCGCACCAGCCAATTCAGGGTGCAGCGAAGGGTCCCCTTTGTTCTCAGTTTTGAAAGCTGCAAGCGAGGCAACTCTGTCCCGAACCCCTGTACTGGGAGTTAGTAACCAACGGAAGCTAACAGTACATGAGCTAATTTTACAGTTAGCAGAGCTACTCCCATCCCATCCCCACTTTCCTGCCTAACTTTTGCACAATGGAGGAGCTCTCTTAAGTGGCATTGGTCCTGCTCTGGGAAAGACGGCACTACTTCACACACACATTCTCAAAGTCTCCCTTTGTCCATAATATGACCATTTAATACAGCAAGAAGGAAAACCCAGCTGAGTCCAAACTCCATGGTGACTCATCTGTGTTCAGTCCTGATCACTGAGTTGGAGCACCTGGGAATCTGGGGCTGGTTCTTGTCTCCCAGAGCTGCAGGGTCAGGGCTGGGCTGCTTTACATCAGCAGGGGGAGGCCCTATTTGCATGTCCTCCTAATCTATAGCAAGCTCTGTGGTGGGAGCCTATGAAGAGGGCAGAGTCCAGAGCACATGTGGGTGCTCAAGGGGAGTTTGTTGGCAATAACTATATTTGTGACAATATGATTTATATTATATGACTGTACCTTGATAAACACTTATAATTGATCTTACATTATTTTTGCAGAGAAACACAAACTATTTGAGGCACTTATTAATGGTAATTCTTTACATAGATGTACAGTTATAAACAAAATCATCAAAGGATTATACAGTGTATCCATGTGCTCATGTATGGTAAGAGGGAGCCTCAGTGTCTGGGTCTGTGCTCCACACCACGGATCAAACTCCAGGACAGAGCTGGGCCTGCCTAGTGACATTTGCGTAGTTAGGTTCTCCTTCCTGTAATAACACTGTGATTTTGCTGTGTTCCGTCTTTTATTCACATCATACTTAGAGAACCAGAGTTCATGCAGATGCAACTTAAAGGATCTCTGAAATTATGTGTTTCAGTATTTCCCCATCTCTTTCTATTGACAGCTGCTTTTATTCGTAACCATCATAAGGAGCTATAATAGACAGAACACACTGCACCTATTTAAAGTGTGCACTTGATGAGTGCTGACATACATGTGCACCTGCACAGTCACCACCACAATGGAAATAGTGCACAAATATTTCATGCCGAAGCATTTCCTGCTGTTCTTCTGATTTCTTCATCCCACTGCTTACTTCCTCTCACCCTAATCCAGGCAACTCGTAAACTTTTTTATGTTACTTCACAGTATTTTTTTCTCATCTAGAATTTAAGTAAATGGGATATGCAGTCGGTACTTGTAATTCCTTGTTATACTTCATTGAGATCTTTGTTCAAAATGCAATCTTTTTCTTGTGTGAATCAGGCTCTCATGACTTTTAATACTGAGTATTATCCCAATGTATGAAAATGCCTCCTTTTTTCAGTTTACCTGTTGGGAATTTAGATAATGCTCAGATTCTGGATATTATAAAGTAAGCTGTTGTTGGATTACAAATGTAGAGACTGAGTAAAACTGCTTTTTCTTTCTTTTTTTTTAAACAGCTTTTTCTTATTCTTTCAACAAACACAACAATAATAGCAAGTACACTGGATAAGTGGAAAATTAGCACATTTTCTTAAACAAATCAAAGAGCAAAGTTAACAAGACAAACAGCAAACCTGAAATCTAGAGAGAGGAGTTCTGAGGCAAATCAGCACCAAACATTAGCTCACCTGAGCCAGAGATCACTAGATGACATACACAGAATAAAGATGAAATTAGAAATATTTCATGAATTTCCAAATGTCCAGTGTGCTAAAGCATCAGAGTGTGAATCTGCCGGGATGCACATATCTGCAGGGTCCTAACTTCTTTCTGGCTTCTCCAGGGTTGGGGAGAATCACTCAGCTCCGGCCTCCTGGGCTGGTGCTCAAGGGGGAGAGGAGCAGCCCCCCTGCCTAGTGCTCCAGCAGCTCCCCCAGATCCTCCACACGACAAGTTATCAATGTGCACCGGAGGCAGCAAAGCCAATATTTACCTTTAACATTTTGAGAAACTGCTGAACAGTTTTTCGAGGTGGATATACAATTTTATGTTCTCACCAGCATTTTATGAACAAACCAATTTCTCCACATCCTCATCAATATCTCTTATTATTCTTCAATTTTATGATATTCATACAACATGCAACAAAACAGAAACTTAAAACATAAAAGAATCCGAATACTGAACACTGCATGTTATTAACTCCTCTTATAAAATTATCCAGAATTGGCATGCATGGAGACAGAAATTAGGTTAGTGGTCACTGGACCGGCATAAGCAGGGGGAAGGGAGGACTGGAACGTGACCCTGAAGAGACGTGTTCATTTCGGGATATGCGAATAATCTAAAATTAAATTCTGTTGGTGGTTGCACGATCATTGTTAATTATCTTGTGAGTAACATATATTCAAGACTTCTAAACTGCATACTTTCATAGGTAGATTTTATAAGTAAAATATATTTCAATAAGTTATAAAAAATCTATCTATAAGTTTCATATATTAATATAGTTATACAGTTTTATACAGTTTATACAGTCTGTGCACACACCAAGTTCCTGAATTGTTTCACCTGTATCTTGCCTTAGTAATTTTTCAGTTTCAGGTCTTATACTTAAGTCTTTAGTACACTTTGAGTTGATTTTAGTTTATGGTGTGAAGTAAATGACTAGTGTCATCCTTCTGCTTATGGACATCCAGTTTTCCCTGCATGACTTGTTGAGAGGAAGTCTGGTCCCCAATGTAGATTTTTTTGTGTGTGTGTCTTTTTGTGACCGGTAAGGGGATCGCAACCCTTGGCTTGGTGTCGCCCACACCGCGCTCAGCCAGTGAGCGCACCGGCCATTCCTATATAGGATCCGAACCCGCAGCAGGAGCGCCGCTGTGCTCCCAAGAGCTGCACTCTTCCGAGTGCGCCACGGGGCCGGCCCCCCAATGTAGATTTTTGTTACCTTTGTCCAATGACAGATGGCTGTGAGCCTGAGGGGTGAGTTCTGTATTCTCAATTCTGCTCCACTGGTCTGAGTGTCTGTATTCAGTACTACTAGTGTCTATAGTCAGTAATAATATATTTCAAAATAGCAAGGAGAGTAAATTTCAATTGTCTTCCAACAGAAATTACAAGTAGATGTGGTCGATATATTGACCAACCTGACCTTTTAAATCTACACAACTCTTCCTGTTGTCGAGAAAGGCAAACCATAACTACAGCCAAAATGTCTCATTAGATTAGTTCTACTATGTTTCCATTTGTATTGTCAGGGCTAGAGCTCAGATTCTTCAAACCCATTGTACAAACTGGGTCACAGACCCCTACATGCCAGGCTGGATCACCAGACACTTCACATGCCAGACTGGGTCACCAGACTCATCACACACAGGTCCATGCTACGTAATTGGGAAAGGTCCCAGTAGACACTGGGAGATGCCATGAGCTCAGTCTTCAGCAACAGCAGCAGCAGCTTACAGGTCTAGAAGCTGACAAGTCTGGTGGTAGCACTGGTGGTGGTGGCAGTGGCCTTGTGAAGAGTCCTGGGGGCACTGGCAGCAAAGCTTGCAGCAACAGCCTCCAGCAGCAGTAGAGGCTCCCCCATGGCCCACAGGGGTCTTCTCAGGAGTGGACGGAGAACCGTGGATCAGAGCCACTCATCCTTTATACTTAAGTCCGTAACCAAGACACCTGGGTGCACATGCGCAATTACATTAGGCAATAACCAGGGAACACCTGGGCGCACATGCATATTTATATCAAATGCTCGGAAATATATTGAACATCTGACAGGCCCTGACCATTTTCCTATATTTTCCCATCAGATGTAATTATTCTGCATTACATACATTTATCAAAACATCATTCTGTTCCCCATAAATGAATACAATTATGATTTGTCACATAAGATGATATTCATAAAAAGTGAAGGAGATACAGCCTCTCTCAGACCACACACTGGTAAAGGATCAAGGCGTCCCTCAGAAAACACGAATGAGCTGAGGACAGCTGCCAGCACAGCTTCTATTCAACACCTTCAATGTGACAAGTGGAAGTAAACAAGCAGCAACCAGAAGGAAACATCAACACAGCCCTTTTCTCCAGGTGTGACACGAGGAGGTCTGGGTTCAGGTCTCACACATAAGAAGCTTGGACGTCATCGCTCCCATCCAGACAACAATAAAACCATGTAACAAAATGAAAATTGGTAACAATTCTTATATCTGTAAAGAAGTGAAGTCACAGCATGAACTGCTGTCCCTGAAATTGAAGATGCAGCCAGGAAGACACAGAGGGTCATAACCTGTCAGATTAGAAACTCATGAGCAGAAACCTCCGTGGGATCCAGGACTGGGGGAGAAAAACCAGAGCTGCAGCTGAAGAATTGCTGAAGACTCAGAGCTGGGAAGTCTGAGAATTGGGTGCAGCCCAGTGCAATGGTCTCAGGGATCCCCAAAACTTTAAACTCTACCTCAGGGGCCAACCGTGTTCTCCAGGAAAATATTAGAGAAGAATCCTGATGTTCAGAGCAGAGAAAGGGAGGAAGGAGCCATTCTGAAGTACAGCAGAGCATGACCTTCTCTATAAGACGCCTTGACCTTAGGAGAAGCGAGTTTAGCTGATCCTAATGGATTGCAGATTCATCAGAGCATCATTGACCTGAGAGAAGAGAAAAAATGAATCCCCTCCCCCTCCTGCAAGAGACTTGCCGTGTCCCCTAAAGGTGGGTAAAGGGAGCAGCACTTGGGAAGGTCCCACCCAGGACACGGCTCACTAAAGGACAGAACTCATCCTAGGACTGTGCACTGCTTCCCTACCCCACACCTTACCCACATCCACAGGGCTTCTGTATCATGACAGAGAGAAATTAAACATAACATGCACCTTAGACACAATTTAGGAAGACTCTATAAAAACCTAATCTATAGAGGAGACAAAAGCAAGGACATCAGGGGATATTTTATGCAGTCTGTTGTTTGTCTTGTCATCCTGTCAGGCTCTTGTCCTGAGAGACCCAGCCCAAAATTCAGCCGAGCAGGGCTCTGCTGGGTTTATATCTGTGCGCTTGTCACCCTGAATCCTCCACATGGAAACAGAAGAGCTGTGTGTGGCCCTCAGGTAGCTGCTGTTCCATCCAGGACACTGAGGAATGGACAGAGAGTGGGACAAATTCTGAACATCAATGTCCATAAAGTAGATGGGGATCCAGATGGTAAAATGCCTCATTGAGGATAGATACACCATGTACAGAGGTCGTGTAGGATGATAATAACCACGTGGGTGCAGGTGCACTTTATGTAGGGAAAGATGCTGAATTAGGGACTGTGTGCTCCTGGACTGATCTAAGGTTTTGGAAAAAATAGTACTAGATCTTAAGGATTTGTGTGTCAGAAAAGAGAACAGGTCATAAAAAATCCTGAGAAAGAAAAGGCCCCAGTGAAAAGAACCTTCTCATCTGCACATGAGGAAAGTTGCTTCACTCTGTGTGGACTGCAGTGAGAATGTGAGAAATTAGAGTCACAAAGAATAAAGCAGGAATTGACCCTGAGGGACATCTGAGAGTCAG
Organism: Cynocephalus volans; assembly: GCF_027409185.1. Taxonomy (NCBI): domain Eukaryota; kingdom Metazoa; phylum Chordata; class Mammalia; order Dermoptera; family Cynocephalidae; genus Cynocephalus; species Cynocephalus volans. Next base: position 186,684,583 of record NC_084462.1, read on the forward strand.
CAGAGCAGAGGAAACCTCAGATCCCAGGGGGAACGCCCATCCCCTCTCTGCACCTGCTCCATGGGGCACAGGAGCTGGGTGGGCCTTGAGCGCTCCCTGCAGCCCAGACCCCTCCTGTATCCTGCAGGGAGGTTTGTGTCTGGGCTCACGCTGACTTCCTGTCACTGTGTCTCTCGCACAGTAATACACGCCTGTGTCCTCGTCGGTCACAGAGCTCAGCTGCAGGGAGAACTGGTTCTTGGATGTGTCTCTGGTGATGGAGGTGCGGCTCTTGAGGGACGGGTTATAAGCTGTGCTTCCACTATAACCAATGTATCCCATCCACTCCAGCCCCTTCCTTGAAGGCTGGCGGATCCAGTTCCAACCAGAACCACTGGTTGTGATGGAGTCACCAGAGACTGTGCAGGTGAGGGAGAGGGTCTGCGAGGGCTTCACCAGTCCTGGGCCCGACTCCTGCAGCTGTACCTTGGACAGGACACCTGGAGACAAGGAGAATCAATCAATGTCAGTCACATGCAGGCACAATCATATCATAGAGCCATGTGTGACATCTGAGATACTCACCTTGGGACGCTGTCGCCAGGCAAAGGAGAAGACCCCACAGTCTCATCTTCTGTTAGATCTCAACTCTGCCTTCCCCGGAGACCTGAGCCCTGTCTGAGGACAGACCTGTGAGCTTCCACCACCCATGAGTCTACATTTACCCTGGAGCCTGAAGGACAATTTGCATGTGGGGGAGCTCTGTCCTTATAAGTGCTGAGGAACTGAGGTGGGAACTATTGTATTTTTTGAAGTGCTTATATGTTGTTTTTTTTTTGTAATTATTTGACATGTATTTATGGTATGGGAGGGAACTTGGTGAGCTACATGGCATAATGTGGCCCCAGCTTTCTGAGCGCAGATCTGCCTTCCTTCAACCCCTGTGTTCTGTGCAACTCTCCCACATAAACTCAGGCTCTGGGTCTTGCTTCTGCAGTTCTGATCCCAGCACAAACCTCATTTCTTTCCGTGGACCCTCTCCTGGGCTGTGGTTCTCATCACACCTGAGAGCTTGTTACTTGTCATATTGTTGTTGTTCCATGAGTTCCAGGCCTGTCTTGTGTTTTCTATCCTCCATACAAGACACAGCACATCAGAACCACAGAGACTGTGCAGAAGGTGGTGCCCTGAGCATTACTGAGGAAACTGACCCTCAATGTCTGGGAAAGAGCAAAATCTCAAATGCCTCCATTCCATGCTCATTCCTGTCCACCTGATACGTACACATGTTCAACTTAAATTCACTTCTCACCCACAGTGTATGGATGTGAATCCTTCATTTAATCCACCCATCTCATCAGACACCAAGAAATAACATCAATTACAATGGTTGCTGTGAAAGCACTTAATACCATCCCTATTACTAAACTTTTAAAAGCACACTTTCCCTTGATGTCCCCCAGTCTGTGGGCATGAGAGCCAGTCCATGTCTGTGGCATCACTCTCTGGATGACTGCCCACCACAGAGAGAGAGGCCAGGGGCCGGGCTGGATGCTGTGATTTGTCTGTCCCTGTCAGCTCCATGTCAGCCCCAAGGACAGCTGCATGTCAAGGAGGGACAGACCTTCAAGAGTCCTGAATGAATGACAAGACGGGAGCTGCTGATGGGCCATTTGGGGACGAGACTTCAGCTCACATTTACTTATATATTGTGTTGGAGTTTTATCAAAATGTTAAAAGACCTGTTGAAATGTGATGAAAAACAAACATTCTGAAGTGATAAAGCAAGTATTAGAACCAGAATAAGACATGACACAGATTCTGGAGTTATTAGAGAGGAGAGTTCAAATAACCCTGTGCATGTGCATCTATGTTTCAGTTTTTCTCAAACCCTCAGCTGACTCTCCAGCGTCCTAGTGGCCCAGCTCTGTGTGTCCAGGAGAACTTGTCAGGAAGCTCCGCCTCATGGAGAAGCAGCCCCAGTATCTCAGTGGAGTAAGGGACAAGGACAAAGATCCGCATTTTTCTCATTTCTATTCTAACGTGCTCAGGAGGGAAGTTGTGGTGAGAAATGGTGTCCGATTCATAAAGTCACTGAAGAACCCAGACTCCCACTGATTTCAGAACCAGAATCTACAACTTGTGGACAGACATTTAACAGAAAACAGAAGGTGAGGGATGGTGAATTTCAGGTGGAAAGTTTTTTAACTGTTTGAAAGACACTAAACATGAAGTCTCCCTAGTAACACAATTCAAGTGCTTGACACAGGATGTTAACCGCGAATGCAGTGTTGTAGAGCAGATCTCTGGACCTTGTTCATCCTGCATAACTGGAACTTTCCTCCTGGAGAACGTTAAGTTAATTAGCCAGACTGTGAGGCTGTATGTTATCACTGTGTACATTTCTTTTGTCACAATTAGACATATGGCCCTGACTTAGAGCAAAAGATTAAAAGTGTGTGTTATCTGCTATTTCAGGATAAAGAACAGGTGTGTGTGGACTGGAGTCTGACCCAGTGAGCCTGTGTCACCTCTGTCTCTCTCTCTCTGTCTCTGTCTCTGTCTCTGTCTCTCTCCACACACACACACACACACACACACACACACAGCATTGGTCTTTTTTGAAAATCTACCTTATGCTCTCCATTTGATTGATGGTGAACAACTCCTTGTAGTAGAAAAAAATGTGAAACTTCACAGTCCTGTTCTGTAATAAGTCACAGTGTGTAGGAAGAATCTCCCATGATACAAAGTGACAGGATGGATGGCTCTGGGTGTTTCTAGAGTTAGTACATCACAACCTGTTTCTTTGTATCATAATTGTCCTGCGAGCCTTGTACACATGCTGGTTTCTAACTTGGAATGAGTGTTGTGTTTTATGGATAAGGCATAATGTAAAGAAATATTTTAAGATAATTACAGTGTTGAAAATTCATTCAGTAAGAGCCACACACGTGAAAAGAGAAAATATATTCATGAAAATAAGGGACTTAAACGGAATGTCAGAAAAGTGGGAAAAGTACTAGCTGAGAAAATTTTAAATGTCCTTTAAATAAATTTAAAAATATAAAAAAACAATTATTCTGTCATTAACACTAATTAATATTATTGGTGTGTTTAGTGAACCCATAAGCAAAAAAATTAAAAATAATAATAATAATAATTCAGCAAACACGTCTGTCATTAGAAAGCAGCAGAGAGATGAACTTAGGAGATAATGCATATACATGTGGAATCATCAACACAGAAGAAATAGAGAGATAAAGAAAACTATCAAGATGAATAAAGAGGACAGATTTAAGAACAGACCTATCAGGCAGAGAAGAAAGGGGGAGTATGAATCCAGAATAACCTTAGAGGTCAAACCGTGACCCACCACAGCACCTCAAAATGTGCCTGTAATTGGATGAAGTTTCAATAGACTAAAATGTGAAAGAAAAGGCACAATGGGAGCTTTCATTACAAAAAAAATGCATGCCTTGCGAATATTTGCTGTGCTTAGGTGTAAGTACATGAAGACAAGATGGTTGGGAGGTCAGAACCAGAAATCAACAATAAAAATACCTGCCAGAGCAATGCTGATTTTAAAAATTGGATGTTAGACAAAGGCTTCATTGAAGTTCAATTCTGCGTGAAGATAACACTACAAACTGCAATTCTTGATACGTGGTAACAAACCAGTCACCATGTCATACTTTGGTCAAGGTCTTCCTATCAGACTTTCTAACACAGGATAATGCAGTTCAACTTCATATGTAACAGGGTCTTGAGGAAATCATTAAATGTTAACTAAAATGCTCTGCTACACTTTAAAATTCCCCTTTAAATACAAAAGTGAGTGTGACACTGGTTGACTTGTTATATACATGTTATGTTGCCAGCCCTTTGAAGTTCACATCTGATCTGCATGATAATTTTTGAGACTGTGACTGTATGTAAAGGAAAGCCACAAGTAATTGTTTTAAAATGTTTCCACTAATAATAACACTTAGTGGAAAGATAGAAACACACTCTGCTGTTCTCTGTCCAGGTTCCAAATTAGAAAACTCAGCGCATTTGCTAATAGGATTTAATAATTTTCCCCTAAAAGTGTTTTCAGATGTACATGTCTATCTCCATCCTGCATAAGGTCTGTTCCCAAAATTTGGGCCTCTGATGTTTGGCTGTATTTGTGTCCTCTGGTTATTGCAGTCACCAGGATTGATGGTTTGGACCACAGATCTCAGCCCTTTCCCTGACTGTTGTCTGCCCTCAGCCTCCCTTGGGCTTGTTCACCTCAGTTCTCTGCAGCTGGTGGCGCTGTTTGCATGTCCTCTGACATAAGGTGAGTTTTGACAGGTGTCCTGGGGTCAGTCACTGCTCTGTCCTCACAGATAATCTGTGCTTTCAAGAAAACTGCTTGCATTCTGTAGTTTGTATTTCTGCTGTGTTGATTGTCTCCTTTGATTTGCAGAAAATTTTTATTTTGATATAATCCCCTTTGTATATTTTTTCTTTTTTTTGCTTGTGCATTTTGGGTCTTATTCACAAAGTCTTTTACTAGACATCTGAAAATGCATTAATATACAGAATATATAAGTTTCTCAAACACCTATACAGTAAAAGAACCCAAATAATCCAATTAAGATATGTGCAATGGAGATGAGTAGACATTTTTCAAAGGAAGATATGCAAATGGCTAACATATAAATTTTAAAAAGTGAAGCATCAGTAATCATCAGGAAAATGCAAATCAAAACCACCTTGACATATCATCTCAACCCAGATAAACTAGCCATTATCAAAAGGACCATGAATAACAAATGCTGGTGAGGATGTGGAGAAATCAGAAAACTTCTACTATGTTGGTTGGACTCTAAATTAGTAAAGCCAGTATGGAGGTTTCTGAACCAACTACAGACAGAAGTGTCATATGATCCAGCAATGCTACCACTGGATTTATACCCAAAGGGATGGAAATCTTCATGTCAAAGGGACACCTGCACTCCCATGTTAATCACAACTCTATTTACAATAGTCAAAATATGGAGCCAAACGAAATGTCCATCAACACAATACTGGATAAGGAAAATGTGGTTTATATACACAATGGAACAAAACTCAGCCATAAAAAAAAATGAAATTCTCCCATTTGTACACCATGGATAAGTCGGGAGAAAATTACATAAACTGAAAAAAGGCAGACAAGGAAAGAGAAATGCTGCATATTCTCACTCATAACTGCATGCTCAGACAGAAAGAAGGAAGGAAGGAAGTAAGGAAGGAAGGAAGGAAGGAAAGAAAGAAAGAAAGAAAGAAAGAAAGAAAGAAAGAAAGAAAGAAAGAAAGAAAGAAAGAAAGAAAGAAAGAAAGAAAGAAAGAAAGAAAGAAAGAAAGAGAGAGAGAGAAAGGAAGGAAGGAAGGAAGGAAGAAAGAAGTAAAGAAAGAAGAATGAAAGAAAGAATGAAAGAAAGAAAGAAGGAAAGAAACAAAGAAGGAAAGAAAAAAGAAAGAGAAAGAAAAAAGAAAAAAGAAAAGACAGAAAGACCACAATAGTATGTTGAACGTTCAGAAGGACGAACAAACCTAAGGACTCTAGAGATGGGGGAAGGGAGGGAGGGTGGATGGGAAGGAAAAAGCAGGTAAAGGGGATACAGAAAAATTGAGATTTTTCAATAATGTTTCTGCTAATAATAAAAACTAAAAATAAATAAATATAACTGCTAGATGGCTACAGATGATTTCAAATTAATATTAATTAGATATTTATATTAATCAGCTCTACATGATATAGATGAATTGGTTCCTAACTTAAATCAGCGGTTGCCTTGACACTTTACAAACACCGCTAGGTTCTTTTTCACCACGTGTAACCAGTCAACAAGACAATCCTGGGGATTCTCTAAAGGTGGAACATGGTCATGAAACAAGCCTCAAAGACACTTAGGACATTTCCTGGTGGATTTTACTCAGCTTCCATTCGTCAGAGGATTTTAATATGTTTTAATTTTTTTCTTCCGTTTTTTTCAATGTCTTGAATAATGCATTGCAAAAATGTCACAGCTGTTTCCATTGATAAAATGATGCTTTATTTCGTGTTTCCTACATGGACAATGAGAGCATTTACATCAAGTGAGCTTGTCAAAATTCTAAACACAAGAAAACACATAGATACACACAGTAAATGTGCTTTTGGAATAGAACATGACAAATACACACTTTGCAAACAAAGGGTTGATGCATTCTTCACAGAAATAGTAAAATCTATCCTAACAGTCACATCAGGTAACAACAGACACCACACAGCCAAAGCAATGCAGACAAAGAAAAAAATAATACTCAAGCTGGAGGCGATACACTACCTGACTTTAAATTCCACTGCAAATCTATAGTAAGAGAAACAGCATGGAATTGGCATAAAAACAGACACTAAAACCAATGGAACAGAACAGAGAACCCAGAAAACAAACCACATACTTACAGCCAGCTGGTCTTTGACAAAGGCACCAAGAGCACACATCGATGAAAAGACTGCCTCTTCCATGTATGGTGCTGAAGAACCTGGAAAACCATCTATAAAAAAATAAAACTAGACCTGTATCTTCCACCGTATTTGAAAATCAACTCAGAATGGATTAAAGACTTAAATGTAAATCTTGATACCTTACAACTCCTAAAATAAAACACAGGCGAAACACTTCAGTAAGTAGGACTGATGAAAAACTTCATGAAAATGAACCCAAAAGCACAGGCAACAAAAGAAAAAAAATAAACCAATGGGATTATATCCAACTGAACACCTTTTACGCAGCCAATGATAAAATTAACCAAACAAAAATACAACCTACGGAGTGGGAGTAAATATTGGTAAACTGTGCATCCAGTATGGGATTATTATCCCAAATATACAAGGAACTCAGAAAACATCACCATAGGAAAAAATAAAATGAATCAGTTTTAAAAATCGGCAAAGGAGTCTAATAGACCTTTCTCAAAAGAAGATACACAACTGGCCAACAGACACATTGTATAATTCTCAACATCACTAAACATTAGGGAAATACAAATCCAACCACATTTATATATCATCTTATTCAGATAGACTGGCCATTACCAGAAGACAGAGTAAGAGATGTTGGGCAGGATTCTGAGAAAGTGAAACCCTCCTACACTATCGCTGGGACCGTCAACCAGTGCAGCTGTTATGGAAAACAGCATGGAAGGTCCTCAAACAGCTACAGATGGATCTACTATATGACCCAGGAATCCCACTGCTGGGTACACACCTACAGGAATGGAAATCGTCATGTTGAAGGGAAACTTGCACTCCCATGATAACGCAGCTCTATTGACACTAGGCAAGATTAGGATCCAGCTTACATTCCCATAGGTGGCTGTCTGGATAAGTAAAATTTGGTATCTGTACACAACATAATACTACTTTCCCAATAAATAAATAACAAACCTCTGCCATTTGCAGCAACATGGAGGAACTTGGGGAAAATTATGTTAAGTGAGATAAGCTGAGCACAGAAAGTAAAATGCCACATGTCTTGACTCATAAGTGGGAGCTAAAAAAAAGTAGATAAAGAAAGAAAGACACAATGATCACAATAATTTGTTGAACTTTCAAAAGGAGACGTCATACTTAGGCCACCAGAGTGTGAAATGGGGAGGGGGAGGGGTTAACAAAGAAGTGGTAAAGGGCCCCAAAATATATTACACTGCGTAATGTTGAATATATTATTTATTCTGATCTGAGCATCATTTATTATACACAGATATGGATATTCAGTGCCATAACCCTTAGATATATATTTTTAAAGTTTATATACAAATAATAAAAAATAATATAATACATTTATTTTTAAGAAAAAATGTCAAAGAAAAAATTTAAGGCCTAGAATAATAAAATTATAAATATTAAACTAGAAAAACAGGGGAGAAAATATTATTTTCCACTTATGCTGATCAGTGCTCAAAAGCTCTCAATAAAATCATGTTCAGCATTAGATCCTTAGATCACTGAACAAAGATAGTCTGGGAACTAAAGTTTAAAATGCACTAAAATAAATTTCTATGCTTTAAAATAGCAACTCAAGTTGTATGGACGGGCTTGATGTTATGGAGGTCACCACCAGTAGGAAATAGAGATCCTTCCCTTGGAACTTCTTGAGAAGCCACATGTTGACCTGGGCACTAAGAGTGGGGCATGATCTTCGTGTTTCAACCTCCACTGCTCGTGGATACCCCTGAGAGGTTTAACTTATCTACACATCAGGGCGGTATCGACCTGTGGGACTCAAAGATCCCACTGCAGTGAAGAAAGTTACGCATCACCTGATAGCTGTTTCAGGTAAAGGTGGATCACGTCCATACATAAATATCCAATGCAATTGTGGCTAAAATATGTTTTGGCCTGGGGGACATGAAAGGGAACAACAAAAATCCAGTCCAGTGTGACCTTATATTTCTCTTTTCTCAGTTGGTTCCACACAGGTCCACTCAGTCCACTCTGCCACAAAGGCCAGACTGACTCCTCTTTGTCACGGTGCATAGGTGCCATCTTAGCCTGAAAAGACATGAGTCAGTTACAGTCACTGGTAGAGAGACTCTCTTTATCAGCTGCTCCACAGTCATAATTATCCGCATTAAGAAGACAACAAACATAGACTTGGATTAAGTGGAGCCAATTCTGTGCCCTAGTAGAAGGATTGTGAAGGCATAAATAAAAGTTTGCATTTAGTCACCACAAATGTAGCAAAAGCAATTAATCCTACTTCTACACCCTTATTCCCTGACCCCTGTGTTGTAACTATTGGGCCCAAGCCTCCCAGACTACCCACTGATTTGGACCATATGCTGGACACGAGATTACAGTGAAATGCCTGTGATGGAATTAATTTAGAGCTCAGAATTTCTTCTGGAAGACGATGTCATAAAACATCCTCAGATACATCAATTTGGTTTTATTTTCAGAGACTTGAATTGGCCCTTCCAGTGTTCTATTAGTCTTTCTGCTTCTGGAAAAATCTCAGTGATGGATGACAATTTTAGCCCATGCATGTGTTCCCATGGCCTCACGTCCTATGACTCAACAACAGCTAGTGTCCTTGGACTTAGGCAACATCCTGCAGGGTCTAATATCAGAAACAGACATTCAGCATCAAGGACAGAGAAGGCACAAAGGTTGGTACAGAAATATCGATAGTTATATTAAGATCAATGACCTCATTCCCTGGACCCACTGACTTAGCAGAACATGTTTTCCTATCACGAATGTGCTGATACTCTCACATGTCAATGCATTCTGTTGGACTTTAAAATAATAATTGCCCTGAAAAGTTGTGTCATAGATTATTAGAAAATTCCCTGAGAAGTTACAACATTAATTTTCAGGAAGTTGTGGAAAAATATCTAGATGTGATGGAAAAATATCTAAATGTGATGGAAAAATATCGAGACAAGTATAAATGCCAGAAAATAACTTACCAAAGAGTTTATTTCAAGAAGATGAGTGTCCAGGGAGGACCAAAGCTACAAAGGCTTCCAAAGGCTGGTGAATACTGAGACCAAAGAAGAGCCATCAGATTTGTCATCTCAGAATGTTAATTCTATCAGTGAGAGCACACAGTGGAATTGCTGGTGTAGACAAAAATTAGAGCAAGTCCAAGAGAGAGTGAAACATGTTATACCTGAAGACATGCAGGAAACTCACACTTTCAATTTCTGTATGAGGACCCAGAGGTACAGTTCTCCTAAGTGGAGGGTTTTTATTTCGTAAGAATAATTCCAAGCACGTGTTGTTAATAAAATCACTCCGGATATGCCCACATATAGGACTGCATAAGTGACAGTGGCACCCGGGTGTCACTCTGGACCACTCAGGCCATGTGATCATGCTGCGTTACTCAGAATTCTTTCCGTCCACCACAGATTGGGATAGGGAAGCTCAAGTTTAAGGTCACTGTCTTACTCTATGAAGAAAAGAGGAACAAGAGGACACATACATTGAAAAAACCTTCCAAAACTCACAATGTCCTTGTTCATCACAAATTTTTCAGTATACAGTCTAGATTTAATATTTGCACTTTTTTGCGTTTAGCAATTTGCCTGTGCAATAAAGTTAATTGGTACTTTTAGAGAGTGTCAGTGAATATGTGTGTGTGTCTGTGTGTGTGGGTGTCAGATGGCATTATTTTAAAACATATATATTAAAAATTATACTCACCTTAAAAATTCACATTTTTAATATATGTGCTACAATACCATCTATTCTATAAAACAAGACAATAATGTATGTACTTTTCTGCAAAAACAGTTTTTGATTCAATGAATATCTGACATTTTCCAGATGGGTTTGTTTGCATTAAATGAATATAAAACTTTAACTGGCTCATGTAGAAAGTGGGAATCTTGGCTATTCTACATAATGGTTGGGTGGGGCATGCCTGGCATATAGCAGACTCTCAAACTCATATTATTATTATTATGGAGGAACACACTGCGGTACAGATGTAATAATGATTTATTGCTTCATGTCTGATGGTCTTTATTTATGTTGTTACACTTTACATAAAATTATCACAACTTGTTGCGGGGGCGCGCCTGGGGTCCTTCGGCAGACCCAGAAGGAGAAGGAGCTGACAGGATTCCACCTGGGGTGTTGGGACCGAGGGATCTTTGGGAACAGTGAGCCTGCTGCCCACCCACCCAGCCCCGTGAAAGAGACACTCAGACGCGGCAGGGGTTCTGTCAGGGCAGTTCCACTTTATTGCCATTACACTGCCATTTATATAAGCGAGTAAGTAGGGGCTTTCCTTGAACTAACCAATCAATTAAAGGATCACGCAGGCATGCATTTTGTACTAACATGTTGAGCACAGCGATCACGCAGGGTTCACGAGTGTGGAAATACTGGAGGGAGGACCAATAAAAGCCTTTTGGAGCTATCTTGGGTTACGCCTCCCCTACTTCCCGCGGGTGCCAACTTCATCCTCCACCCATAGGCACCATGTGGCTCACAGATCATGTTTGCTCCTAAAAATGGGCCCAACAACTTGTGTTCCATGAAAGGAATCTATTCAAAAAAGTCTTGGAGTCACTGCTTCTTTGTGTTCTACTTGCCCTACCAGGGGTGAAGAAAAGTAAATGAAAGCAAAAAGAAAAAATGTGTGCTTGGTTTAAATACACATTCTCTGCCCTTTGTCCAACTTCTCAAATAGAATACTTAGATCCTTTGCATCTACTATATTTTATTTGCCTTTCTAAAAGCTTTTCCACTTTTAGATAATTCTTTCAGCCATTCTTCAGCTCTGTTCCATAACATTGGAACTCACAGATATTTGATTTCATACATGGGCTCTGGTCACTGGAGACAACAGTTATATTGAGGGTGACCTGGACACCCAAAGCATCACTGTACAACCACAGCATCTCATAGATTTGCCTACCAGTGTGTCCTGCAGTTGGTGGAGCCATCTGTACATTTTATGGCATAAGGTACGTGAGTTGTTCTAGGTGTTGTGGGGTCATTAGCCCCCTGTGCATCCAACTTGATGCAGGATTGACCTGCAGTAGTGCCTGAATTACATGGTTCTGCATGTGAGAGACACATGGGCTCAGCAGCACAGTGAGGAAGCTGCAGGTGACCCACTTCAGGTGACCTGTCCAGGGTGTCCATGAATGGAATGACACATACGATGCACATTAGGAGACAATGTGGGGTTGGATGTTTGACGATCAAATCTATTCGAGACCCTGAGGGGAAGAGGTAGTCTGTCTCAGTGAAGTTGTCCATGAAGGGACAAAAGTTTCTTCTCTGAGGCCAAAGAGTGTGAGCTTGGGACACAGAGCGACTGGACTATGCAGCTGTTTTTCTATGAGTGAAATTAGCTCCACAAAAGAGAAAGGAGGATCTTCAGGATGGTCTGTTTGTCATGAATGAAACATGAGTTACAGGAACTCAGGAAGGAAATGACCCTAGTGAATCTTTTTTTTCATAGTTAATGGAGATATATATATATATATATATACACTATTGGTTATGAATATTCATGAGATACAGAGCTGATTGTCACCCCTCGTGCCCAAGATGTGAAGTCCAGATTCGGGCTGGCAGCATGTGCATTGCCACATCTCATCTGCAAAATGACCACATCAGATGCACCTTCATTACCCCTGAGGGCGTGAGGAATTAAAGACACAAATAACGAGCCATAAAACGTCTCAGGGGACAGCTGAGAACGTGGAGAGTGGATGATTCCGTTAAACCCAACAGGAAGCTCAGGCCCCTCTGCACCTGCTCATGGAATCAGCCCTGAACTTGGTGGGTCCTGCGTGCCCCATTGTGGCCCCGTGTGTCCCAGTAGGGAGATTCGTGTCTGGGCTCCCACCGACGTCCCCTCACTGTGTCTCTGGCACAGTCACACACGGCTGTGTCTGAGGCCTTCGGGCTGCTCCACTGCAGGTAGGCAGTGCTGGCAGAGTTGTCAGCAGAGAGGGTGACATGGCCTTGGAAGGACGGGCCATATCACGTTTCCGATTCACCAGGATCAATCCTCCCCACCCAGTCGAGACCTTGCCCTGGAGCCTGGCGCTCCCAGCTGATCCAGCAGCCACTGGTAAATCTGTAACCAGACGTCTCACAGGAGATCCTCAGGGACTCCCCGGGCCTTTTCACCTGTGCCCCAGACTGCACCAGCTGCACCTGGGCACACGCACCTGTGTGGGAGATGCAGGACTCCGATCAGGGGTCCCCTCCTGCCCAATCCCCTCTGTGACCCAAACTCTGTGCCTGGACAGAACTGGAAGAACAGCCAGGAGGAGGGCAAGGACGGTGGCAGACCCCATCCTGGAGGAGGACAGAAGAGGACACACTGAGGACCCAGCTGGGTGGTGAGGGGGACTCCACTGTGGAGGGGAGCCCTGGGATTAAATGGAAAGTCACCCCTCTTGAGTTCGCATATTTACCACCCTGCCCTCCAGGGGATCAGCCCAAGGGTTTATAGCCCAGAACCCCCGGGAACCTGGAAGGAGTCTCATCTGAGCCTCATGTGACAGAGAGGATGATGTCACAGTAAAACACAAAAGTTTGTACCTCACTCCTGGGCCCTGGAATGCACAGAAGCACTGGACTGAGAAATGCAATTGCTGGTGTCCACGGTGATCTCACCACGGGCAACTCTCACCAGGTGGTCCTCGCACCAGCATCACCTGTGAGTGTATTTGAGATGCAGAGTATCAGTTCTACCTGTGAGAGGTGTCCGAATCATAATGGAGTCACTTGTGTTAAACAAACAAAACTGACAGAGCTGGGAAGGCTGTGAAGGGAGGGTGTTCATGCACACACACCTGGTAAGACAAATTACCACAAAGAACTGCACAACCGCAGCCTGTACAGAGGCCATCCCAGCCTTACAGACACAACTGCAAGGACATCTGCCCAGCAACTTTCTGCTCAACCTGAGACTAGTGACATTCTTGTCATTGATCATGTAGACAAGCATGATTATACAAAACAATTGCCGAACTCTCCATTTTTTTTCCTTTGAACACTTTGCCTTTATTTACATCCCTGAACATGCGCATAGTTCCTATGACTCACATATGCCTTTCGTAATGTTCTGTTGCCAATTAAGTTATGATGCATTGGAGAGCCTCTGTCTGTTATTCAGGTTATCATTCCCAGGAGCCCTGAATCTGAGCCTCTGAGGTAGGACCAGGCACCTGCAATGTTATGTGTCCTGAAGGAGAGTCTTGTTGCACCAAAGGTTGTAAAGTACCCTACGCTTAGAAACAGATTGTCCCTCAACATCCCCAGCCCATTAAAGGTCTGCATAAATATAACAGTATTTTGTTTATATTACCGAATGGAAAATGTTTCTCTTATACTTATATGTTAAATTCCTAAAACCTTCATCTCAGAATGTGGCTGTATTTAGAGATAGGTTCTCAAAAATTAATTAACATAAAATACCATAATTAAGGCAGGGTGTAATCTAAAATGACTGATGTGCTTATAAGAAAGGGAGATAAATACAGACATGCAGAGATAAAAGACCATGTGAAGACAGGAAAAATACAACAATTCCCAATGCAAAGAGAGAGACCTCAGAAGAAATCAAAATTTCTGACATCTGGATCTCAAATTCTTTTCTCCAGAATTGTGAAATTACTATATCTATGTATGTTTAGTTTAATTCCCCAAGTCTATGGTACTTTGTTATGGCAGCCCTTGACAGATAATACAGTCTCCATGTGTCAACTTGTAGCTCATGCGGAGTTGAATCCTTCACCCCTTACGAAGGATGATACATCGTGGGATGTGTTGGGTGCATGAATTCTGGGAAGGAGACAATCTTCAAAATTGAAAGCAAGCACGGGTGGGACCATAATGTGCCTGGGGTGATGCACGTCTCAGAGTTTACCAGGTTTCACTTTTTCAAACTTTTGTAAGAAGAAATTTAAACAGCCTAAGATAGACCAAACATAAATATAAAAAAAAAAATGCATGCAGGACAGGAAAATGTTTATTTTCATAAGTGGTGATCTGGGCTCTAAATTTACTTATTTTATTTATTGTATTTATTTATTTTAATGAATTGGTGTTTGTGCTTAGATCCTATAAGAAGGCTACTCCAGAGAAATTAAGTGTGAAAATGTACGGAAAGAATTTTTTATCTTTTTCAACGTCATGTCAATAGTGTATGAAGGACCTTCATTTTACGAAGGTCACTGCCAGAAGGAGGTAGAGCCCCACTCTTCAAGGTCTCTGGAGACTCCATGTAACGTCCTCGGGCCCTAGGAGTGGAGCATTTGCCTCCCTGCTTCTCCCTCTGATGTTGATGGTCATCCCTGGGAGGACTAAAGTCTCTACACTTCAGTGATTCATCAGACGTTCGTCCTCAGAATCCCCACTGCAGTGGAGAAAGTCGCACGTCACCTGAGCTCTGTCCCAGCTGCAGGTGAATCACGTACGCACAGAACTATCTAATGCAATGGCTGCTCTAAGCTGTGTTGGCTCCGTGGACACGAATGGGATCAACAGGAACCCACTAGAGTGAGCCCTCGACGTCCACTTTGGATGATTTGATGCCCACAGTGCAACGTTCAGTCCACTTTCAATGAAGGCTTTGAAACAGCAGCCAGCCCCAATGTGCATGGAAGTCACGGTGTGAGAGTTTGTGGATCAGGCTTCACTGTCCACTCTGTAGCTGGACCCGTGGTCACCACTTGACACTCGTCACTATTCCCTCTCATGTCCAGCCTAGATTCTTCTAAGTCATGGCCAGCATTTTGGTGTTGGTGATGACTACATGTTGCTCGGCTGGTGGGATGATCTAGGCCTTGAACGCTAAGTCCCATTGTCCTTGGAGACTTGGGCACTGTCAGATGTTTGATGCAGTTGCCCTAGACCATGTTGAATGTAATAGAAGTAATTCCCACACTCTGCATAGGTCAAGGTGACTCCTCTCTGTCTCTGCTGGTAGCAGCAACTTTGCCCCAAAGGAGACAAGTCAAATACTTTCATCTATATATTAAAGCTTTCTTTTTTTGTTGCTGTTGCACATTTATAGGAATTTTTATGACTTAGGTTGTCATCACGTCCTCAGACTCACTGAAATCCTTTTTGTCCCCAACTTATTTGAATGTTGCTTCCTGAGGACCAGTTCTCCTAACTGAACACAGCCGAAGGTTGTGGAGATAGGAATAAAATTATGAAAAATTACTGTGCATCATCACCAAAGATGTGATGAGATAAAGCAATTGTACCTCTCAGCGCTTATTTCTAGATACATGAGTCCTAAATCCTGGGATGCAGAGACCTATAAAGTCCATAACTTTGAGTCAGTCACATGCAGAAATCTCAAAGTCAGGTGGGACTGCAAAATGGTGCAGCCTCTATGGAAAATGGTATGGAGGTTCCTCAAACAATTGCAGATAGATCTACCATATGACCCAGCTATCCCACTGTTTGGAATATACCCAGAGGAATGGAAATCATCAAGTTGAAGGTATACCTATTCCCCAATGTTCATCGCAGCACTCTTTACAATAGCCAAGAGTTGGAACCAGCCCAAATGCCCATCATCAGATGAGTGGATACGGAAAATGTGGTACATCTACACAATGGAATACTACTCAGCTATAAAAACGAATGATATACTGCCATTTGCAACAACATGGATGGACCTTGAGAGAATTATATTAAGTGAAACAAGTCAGGCACAGAAAGAGAAATACCACATGTTCTCACTTATTGGTGGGAGCTAAAAATTAATATATAAATTCACACACACACACACACACACACAAAAAAAAATAAACAGGGGGGGAAGAAGATATCACAACCACAATTACTTGAAGATGATATGACAAGCAAACAGAAAGGACATTGTTGGGGGGAGGGGGGGAGAGAGAAGGGAGGGAGTTTTGGTGATGGGGAGCAATAATCAGCCACAATGTATATCGACAAAATAAAATTAAAAAAAAAAACTTTAAAGAAAAATAAATGTTAGTATCTTTAAAGTTAAAAAAAAGAAAATCCCAAAGTCACAGTCCTCCTAAAGTGGAATTTTGTTTAGGACTTAGATTGCCTTTTGTTAAATATGTAGTAATAAAACATTTGGTGTCAAACCCACAGACATCCGTCTTTAAACATTATATCATCCCATCTATTCTATCAGGGTTTTTGCTTCTGGGAAAATCTGAAGGATGCAGGATCACTGGACCCTGTGCTCCTGTCCTCCTGGTCACACCTTCCTTCCCTCAACAACAGCCTGATTTCTAAGTCACTGACAGCATCAGGAAGGTTCTCATTTCAGGGACTCATGTGTTCAGGACCTTAGACAGTAGTTCTGAAAGGTTCCCTGCTGTAGTAAAGGGAACAGACTTTAGGATGTGGGTAAACTGTGGATTGGATGGATTGCTGCCTCTCAACTGTGCTTATTGTCTGAAGTAAACAACTGGCCACCATGTTAATAAAGGGTGTCTTGTTCCATTCTGTCTGCTATAACAAAATACCATTAACTGGTAACTTGTAGTCAACAGAAATTTATTTCTCAGAGTTTTGGAGGCTGAGAAGTCCAAGATCAAGCTGCTGGAAGATTCAGTGTTTGCTGAGGGCTTACACTGCTTTACAAATGGTGGATCCACAATGTGTCTCACATGGCAAAGATCCAAGTTATGTCCCTTCAATGTCATTTGCAAGGACACCAATTCCTTTCATGAGAGCTCACCCTAATGAGCAAACCACCTCCAAATGCATCCAACTCCTAATAGCATCTCATTGAGGGTTAGGTTTCAACATATGGATATTTAGGGGAAAAAACACTCATTCAGATAATTACAATGAGTATCTTCATGGAATGATGTCAGATGCACAAATAATGGTGATATTTATCATTATGGCCTCAGACATAACACATGTTACGTAACAGCAAGGCAGACGTTATGCAGGGTGACTACAATGGTTTTGCAGTAGAGGAGAGAGATTGAGCTCAACTTAAAATATAACATGAACAAGTGGGTATTTATAGACAAAAAGCACTGTGGGGATCGATGGTAGAAAATTACTAAGAGGAAGCATCGAGGTAAGTGGAATTCTGTGTATAAAGGTGTGTCAGGGTTTTTGTTGAAGGCAGGCAAAAGTGTTCAGACACCCCCTGGGGATGCTGGGGCTGGCGGATCCTGCATGGATATCAGGAGTGATCTAATATCAGAGGTGGGAAATTCTGGCTAAACTGACTCTTCAGGATACTTACAAAAATTGGGCAATGCTGAGACTGACAGGGAAGTCCAAGGTTTGAGAACTATTTGAGAAAAGGAATCATGAGAGACTGGATAATGTTTAGCCAAAAGGAGCCTCTTTGCCAGGAGCTACGTCACCCTTGTTGGGAGGATTCCCTGGTCAGCCTGCATGAGTGAAGCTGTGGGAATCCCTGGTATGAGCCCAATCCAATTTATGGCAACAGAACTGTTAAATGAAAATTATTATGACACTTGCTGAAAATGGCAGGAAAGACTTTATTCAATAATATTGCAATACAAGAGAGAGATTGAACTCAACTCTGAATGCTGCAGAAACAAATGGATATTTGTATTCAATGGAAAGACTGAAGGAGTGAATGGAAAATTGCTAAGAGTGACTCGGTGTCATGTGTTGAGGAGAAGGAGGTAATTGGAACACGGGCGCAGCAGGATTCTCTTCTAAAACTTGACTTAGTAGAACACGGGTGAGGACTAGTCATGAAGAGGCCTCCATGGAGACTAACTAGAGGTTGGTTAAGGAGGAAGTCCTTGCGGACCCCTAAGGGGCAAAAATCCCAGGGCCTGGTCACACTCACATGGAGACGTGTGCCTGTCAGAGGTCTGAGGTCATGAGCTTGAGATGTGGACAGAGTGCCACAAGGGAAGAAAAGCTTAAGAGAAATAACTCCCAGTCCAGGATGACAGGAATCCTCAGGGAGTTATTTTTGCCAAGAAAGAGCAGCCATGAAGGAACCTGTCAAGGAAAAGGAGCCTGGAGATTAGTCACATCTCACCTACAGAGAGTTACTTCCTTTTTCTTTGTTTCCAGTGAAATGCGAGAAATTAGAGTCGCATGGAACAAAGCCAGATGTGTCCCTGTGAGGTATGTAAACATTAGGACAAAAGAGGAAATCCCTCATCTCACCAGGTAACCCCTCCACATTCTCTCTCTGCACCTGCTGCTGCCCTGAGCCAAGGTGCTGCGTGAGCCCTGAGCACCCCCTGCAGACCCACTCTCTCCTGTCCTCTGTGGCCATGGAACCCAGATGCTTGGAGAACTGTTTCATGGATGTGTCTCATGTGATGGAGATACAGCTCTTGAGGAATGTGTTATACGTTGTGCTGCCACCATAACTCATTTGTTCCATCCACTCAAGCCCCTTCCAGGGATCCGGAGGATCCTGCTTCAGTAACAACCACTGGTTGTGATGGAGAAGCCAGAGACAGTGCTGGTGAGGGAGAGGGTCTGCGAGGGCTTCACCAGTCCTAGGCTTGACTTTTGCAGCTGCATCTGGGACAGGACACCTGGAGACAAGGACATCAATTTTCTTAGTTCTTGTGCAGTCACAACCATCCTACAGACTTTTGCCTGTCATCTGAGTCAATCACCTTGGGGAGCCGTCACTTGACAAAGGAGAAGACTCAACAAACTTATCTTTCCCTAATCCATCACTTTGCCTTCTGAAGAGACCTCAGCTCTCTCTGAAGACAGAGTTTGAGCTTCCACAGCCCAAGAGTTTATTTTACCCTAGAGTTTGGAAGAAAATTTGCATGTTGAAGGGCCCTTTTTTTATGAGGTGAAAGGGACTAAGTTCAGGATATCCCTAATATTTTGGGGCTTCTCAAAATATTTCTTCTCTTGAACTCTCTTGGATTGTAAGTATTTGATTCATGAGGCACATTAGAAACAGGTCAAAAAGCTGCCACACCTTTCTGAGCACAAGACTAAATTCTTGACTAGGGGAGTAGATCACGGTGTTTTGTTTTGTTTCTCACGTATGTTTCAAATAAATATCAAAATGCATTAACATTGTGTCTAAACTCTTTTTCAAATTAAAAAAACTGTACAGTGGAAAATCACAGATAGTATAATAACAATTTTATATATATACTGTTTTGATTTTATTCTTGGTGTAAAAATACCAACAAAATTAAGAACATTATTTCCAAACTTTTTATTTATTTCTTTGTTTGTTTGATTGTTTTAACTTTGAGCACTGATGATGTCACTTTGATCTGAGTATCTGCTAAGGCCAGCTGGGCAATCTCGGACTAAGTAGGTTGAATGTTTTATGTGGGTGTCTAAGGTTCTGTGAAAATATTTTCCTTTTGGAAGCCCGAGGCATGTTACAAGGAGCTCTAACTAATTACAATAGAAATAAAAATGCATTCATATGGCGAGAATATCTAAAATGAAAAGAGCAGCTATACTGCTGAATAATCCAGCATTTTCCAAATGTTAAAGAGATGACGGATGCGAGAAAACGACCCTTTTTTGCAGGGTCTGATGTTCTAAGGTAAATTGTAGATTTGCATATGAATGACCAGTTGTTAGGATGCCACTTGTATTAAAGATCATACCACTTTCATGTAATTTTCTTTTCAAAAGAAGTTGTCCAAAATAAATTGATTTTATTTGTTTTGTTCTCTGCTGTGATCTCTAGTTTATTTACTTATTAAATGAGTCTTCCTTTCACCTGTTCCACAAATCTTGATTCCTGTAGCTTGACCATCATTCCTGAGATTATATAAGTTCTCCACTTTTAATCCTCTTTGAAATATATTTTGTTATTTCTACACTTCTTACACATCTCTAAAAATTTTATAATGAGCTTGTTGATGTCTACAAAATGCTTACTGAGTATTTTACAGCAGATCCTTCCATAAATCTACAGACCAAACTTGGGATGAGTCATCTTATAATACTGAGTGTCCCAATTCATGAACGTGGCTCCCATTTTCTTTGATTTAGGTTTGCTTTGGTTAATTTTATGAAATACTTTTCTGGTTTTCACACACATATGTATCCTGCAATTTTTGTTTCTTTGTTTTCTTTGTTTTTGTTTTAGATTTACTCGTGTCTTTTTAGTTGTATTAAAGATGGTACTACACACACACACACGAAATTACAATACAATTATATTTATATTATATAATTGCAATTTTACATTCTTAAGCTTTCAGTTAATTTTTGAAAGGTAAATTCATAAAAATAATTTTTATTTAATAAAATAATGTATTAACTTCCCAATCCCCATTTTCAAATAACATCACATTAGTGACTTTTATGAGTTCAATATGAGCTTTTAAGGAACAAATTAAATACTTAGCAAGAGTAATCATTTTTCTATATGCCTGAAACAAATAAGCAAAATTTAAAATTAAAAACATAATATTATTCACATTAGCAACCACAAAAATAAAATATTTAGTTATAAATCTAAGTAAATACAGAAAAAATCTATCAAAAAAGAAAAAAAAAAGAATGTCTGATGAATGAATAAATTAAACGGGGAGATACTTCATGACATGAATGAGAGGCTTGATGCTGCGCAAACGTCAGTTCTTGTCAACCTGATCTATAGGTTGAACCCAATCACAATCAAAATCCCAGAAACTAACTTCATGGATTTCGACCAATGGATTCTAAAGTCTTTATGGAGAGATGAAAGACCCAGAGTAGCCAAAACAATTTTTTATTGATTATGAATGTTCATGAGACACAGAGCTGATTGTCACCCCTCATGCCCAATATGTTTAGGCCAGATTCTTGCTGACAGCCTGCCCGTGCCAGGACAACATCGAAGAAGAACATTGTTGGAGGACAACGTCGTCTGACTTTAAGACCTTCTGTGAAGTAACAGTTATCAAGACAGTGTGGTATCAGTGACAGAACAGACAAATAGATCAATTAAAGAGGACACGGAGCAAGAAACAAACCCACATAAAAATAAACAATAGATCTTCGATAAAAGATGAGAAAAAAATACAATAGAGAAAATATTGTTTTTTAAACAACTGGTACTGAAACACGGTGGCATCCATTTGCAAAATATAATAATAAGGCATGTAGACACAGAGATTACATACTTCATAAAATAAAATTATAGTGGTTCTCAGCCCTAAATGTAAAATTCAAAACCATGAAACTATATAAAGGAAGCACAGAAGAAAATCTAGATGACCTTATATTTAATGACTTTTTAGATATAACACTAAAGGCACAGTTCATCAAAAAGAAATAATTAATAAAATATTTTTCATTTAAATTTAAAATGTCCTGTCACAAAAGTTACTGTCAAAACTATTTTTAAATAGATAATGTCAAAACAATTTTTAACAATATTATAATGGTAGAAAATATTGAAAAAGATATAACTGATGATTGGCTGTTATCCAAAATATAAAAATAATACTTAGAAACTCAAAATGTATTTTTTTAAAAATTCCAATGTATCTGATTGAAAACTGGGTCATAAACCTTTCTAGGTACCTGACCAATAAATATAAACAGATGGTAAATAGGGATTTTAAAAATGCTTCGCACCACATGTAGTTGGAAAAATGGAAATTAAAGCAATAATTTGATACCATTTTGCACCAACTAGAAAGGCCAGAAGTAAAAACACTTAAAATTGCCAAATTCTGGGGAGGATGAGGACAAACAGAAACTCTTGTTCATTGTTGGTGGGAGTAAAAAATGTTACAGCTACTTTGGCAGTTTCCTACAAAACTAAAGGTACACTAGGAATAATCCAGTCATCACACAACTTGTTGCATTCCCAAAGAACCTAAAAACATTTCCACACAAAACCCTGCACGTGCATGTTCATAGCAATTTTATTTATAAAGCTACCAAGTTGCTAAAACTTGGAAGCAACCAAGACACCCTTCAGTAGGTGGATGATTAAATATAATGTTGTACATTCAGACAATGTACTATATAATTCAGCACTAAAAAGCACTAAGTTATTAAACCATGAAAATACATTGGGAAACATAGATGCATTTTACTAAGTGAAAAAAGTCTGCATGAAAGATTATAAACTGCATGATTCCAACTATATGATAATCTAAAAATTCCAAAACTGTGGAGAAAGTGGAAGGGTCTGTGGTTGACAGAGGTTTTCAGAGCAGTAAATACTCTGTGGGATACTATAGCACAGTATTGTGAACTACAGGTGCTTTGTTGTGCAGCAGATCTCTAGAAATATTCATCCTGCATACCTGAAGCATTAAAAACCTGGATCAGTGAAAGTGATAAAACAAATGGTACAACCTTCTTTAAAGAAGTGTATTTAAGCATAATATTACATCATTACAGTTTGGTGAAGACTGATACCACATGCAAGCACTATGGAACATGTTATGGAGATTCCTCAAGCAACTACAGACAGATGTACCATGAAATCCAGCAACTTCACTGTAGGGCATATGATGAAAGGAATGGAAATTATCATGTTGAAGGGACACCTGCACTCCCATGTTTATCACATTTGTACTTACATCAGTTTAGAGCTGTGTCCAACCTAATTGTTCATTGACAGATGACTGGATAAGAAAAATGTTTATATATACACAATGGAAAAATTTTCTGCCGTAAAGAAGAATGAAATATTGCTGTTCACAGCAACATGGATGAGACTGGAGAATATTACATTAAGCGACATACAGCAGGCACAGAGAGAAACCCCACATGTCCTCACTCATAAGTGTGGGCTAAAAAATAAACAAATAAAAAGAAAGAAGAGAAAACAATCACAATCATACACTGGATGCTCAGAAGGAGAGAACAGAGCTGAGGTACCAGAGGTGAGAAAGGGGAAGTGGGAGAGAAGTAAGGGAAGAATTAGTAAAAGACCACAGAAAATGATAACATTGCATAGGGCTGAATATACTAATTATCCTGAATTGAGCATCACATTTTATCCGAAGGTGTTAATATTCAACTCTGTACCCACAGATACATACTATAGACTCTATTACAATAAAAAATTAAAATTAAAATAAATTTAACAAAACCTGATGTCACAGAGTTAGCACAGGTAATATCCTGTTTTTACTTTCAGGTTTTATTTATTTATTTTTATTTTTGTGACTGGCCTATATGGAGATCTGATCACGTGACTTTGCTGTTTTAAGGTTGTGCTCTAAGCAACCGAGATAACAGGTCATCCTAAAAAAATTTGCTTCTTTTAAGCAACATTCGAAGATTCAAATTTTTAATATATATATGCAAAGATCTCTCAGATATGTTACACAAACTCACGAAAATAAATCCAATCACAGTCAAGATAAAACCACTGATAAAAAATTATAAAACTATGTTTAAACATTAAATTGCATGATTTGCACTTTGGTACACACATGTTTTCTGATATAAGAGAGTTAACATATCTTTAACTTAACATTATACAGACTTAAATTTTCAACATACATTTACAAAGACCTCAATAGATAAATTCCAGGTATTCACTAAAATAATCGTGCCTCTAGTAAGGCTATAAACTCAAAGGCAATAATACTGCTTGGATAAGATTGACATTTTTCAATTACATAGGAAGAAGTGCAAACAGCAATTTTTAATTATGTACTGTTGGAAAATGAATGTTTTTAAAAGAGAAAACAAAATAAGGCAAACATTATTGCAGAGTTCAATATTTCAGAGTTTCACATCTTCCACATTTGGTCTAGAAGATCAATATATTAGCAACCAGTTTTTCAACATCTATCTTTTAAAATGTTCAAACCGATATAAATTTATTTTGCATTGCAAAGAGTCAAAAGCATCTTAGGACAATTGTGACAATAAATAAATAAATATACCTGGTGCACATCACAGGCCCATCTGCAGTGACAACACATAGAAAAGTGGGCACTGTTTATAACAGCCTCTAATGATTCTTTGCATTTCTGTGGTATCGGTTGTAATGTCTCCTTTTTCATTTCTGGTTTCTGTTATATGGGTCTTCTCTCCTCCTGTGTTTGTTAAACTAGGTAATGATTTGTCTATTTTATTTATCTTCTCAAAAAACCAACTTTTTCTTTTGTTGATCTTTTCTATTGTTTATTGGGTCTCTGATTCATTTAGTTCTGCTCTGATCTTAATTTTTTCTTTCCATCTTCTTCCTTTAGGCTTAGATTGTTGTTGTGATTCAAGTTCTTTGATTCATAGTGTAAGGTCATTTATTTGAAGTCCTTACATTCTTTTTATATAAGCATTAATTGCAAGATATTTGCCTCTTAGTACTGCTGTTGCAGTATCCTACAGGTTTTGCTATGATGTACCTTTATTTTCTTTAGCCTCTGGAAATGTTTTGACTGCCTGTTCATTTTCTTCTTGGACCCAGAGGTCATTCAGGAGCCTATATTTACTTTCCATGTATTTGTATAGCTTCCAGAGTTTTCCTTGTTCTTTATTTCCAGTTTTAGTCCGTTATGGACTGAAAAGATAGTTGGAATGATTTCAACTTTTTAAAATTTGCTGAGACTAGTTCTGTGACCTAATATGTGGTTTCTCCTGGAGAATGTACCATGAGCTGGTGAGAAGAAAGTGTGTTCTATAGAGGCAGGATACAAAATAAATGCCCCAAATCAGTAGCATTCACATATTAAATAGTGAATTAACAGAAAGAGAAATAAAGTAAGCCCATTTACAATTTTCACAAAAAAATAAGATACCTAGGGAACAATTTAACCAAGGAAGTGAAAGACTACTCCAATGAGAACTACCAAACACTTCAGAAAGAAATTTAAGAAGACACAAAAAGATTGAGAGATATTCCATGCTCTTGGATTGAAAGAATTAACATTGTGAAAGTGTTTATACTAACCAAAGTGTTCTACAGATTCAATGCAATCCCCATCAAAATACAAATGATATTCTTCACAGAAATGGGAAAAAACGATCTTACTTTTCATATGGAAAAACAAAAGACCCCAAAAAACCAAAGTCACTCTGAGCAAAATATAAAGGCAGAGGCATAACACTACCTGACTTCAAATTATACTTCAAAGCTATTATAATGAAAACATCATGGAACTGGTATAAAAATAGACATTCAGACCAGTGTGTTAGAATTGAGAACCAGAAATCACTCCTCAGACTTATAGCCATCTGATATTAGACAAAGGCAACAAAGAACTACATTTGGGAAAGGACTGCCTCTTCGACAAGTATTGCTGTGGAAACTGGATATCCATGTGCGGAAGAATGAAACTAGATATGCGTCTCTCACCATACACTAACACCAACTCAAAATGGATTAAAGACTAAAGCATAAGACCTGAAACTGTAAAATTACTAAGGGAAAGTATAAGTGACTCTCTTCAGCTGTTAGGTCAGGGCACAGGCTTTATGAACGTGAGCCTGTAAGCACAAGCAGCACAAGAAAAAAAAATAAACAAATGGGACAATATGAAACTAAAAAGTTTCTGAACAGCAAAAGAAACAGTCAACAGCATGAAAAGGCAACCTACACAGTGGGAGAAAATTTTTGCTCAGTATGCATCTAACAAGGGATTAATATCCAGAATATACATAGAACTTAAGTAATTATACAAAAAAACCCCAAATAACCCATGTAAAAAATGGGCCAAGGAAGTGAATAGAGAGTTTTCAAAGGAAGACATACACATGGCCAGCAGATATATGAAAAAAATGCCCAACATCTCTAGTCATCTGGGAAATGCAAATTAAAACTACATTGAGATACCACCTCACCACAGTTAGACTGGCTATAATCAAAAAGATGGTGAATAACAAATGCTGGCAAAGATGGGATCAGAAGGGAACACTGCTGCACTGTTGGTGGGACTGTAAATTAATACAAATACTATGGAAAGTAGTATAGATGTCTCTCAAACAACTACAACTAGAACTACCATATGATCCAGCAATCCCCCATCTCGGTATATACCCAGAGTAATGGAAATCATCATGCCAAGTGATACCTGCAATCCCATGGTCACTGCAGCTCTGTTTACAATAGCCAAGACATGGAACCCACCTACATGCCTATCAATGGATGATTGGATAAGGAAACAGTGGTATATATATGCCATGGTATATTACACTGCCATAAAAAGAATGAAATACTCCCGTTTTCAAGAAAATTAATGAGCCTGGTGAAACTTATATTGAGTGAAATAAGCAAAGCACAGAGGGATAAATACCTCATGTGCTCACTCATATGTGTGAGCTGAGAGAGAAAGGAAGGAAGGAAAAACAGACCATGGTAGTGCCTTGATCTTACAAATGGAGAGAACATACTTAGGGTTACAAATAAGAGAGGCTGGGAAAGGTGGACGGGGAGTGTGGTTGGGGTACAAGTGTGTGGAGGACAAGGGGTTCAAAATTAATTTCTGGCAATGGTTATGTCCCCAGCATGAATCTGGCCCTCACATCGTGGGCACATGGGATGGCAATTATGATTGTAATTTAGGAATACTTATAAAAAAAAAAAAGAGTTATTTCACTGGATCAACAATAAATGCACAGATGACGTGTTCCCATGTCTGTGATTTCTTAGGAATCATGACACAGCAACCTCACATCCTAACAACTTGGCACTTTTAGGACATTGTATCAGTGTTCTTCAACATCAGCCCTGTTGATGTTTGGGACTAAGTAAATTCCTGCAGTGGGTGCTGTCCTGAGCATTGCAAGATGATTGGCATCTTCAATGGTCTTTGTACCATAGATACCACTGGGACACACACCACACCAACTGTGACAGTGAGTTGTCTTCAGGCATCACCAAATGCCCTGTGAAAACATAGCTGTGTAAATACTTGACCCCACCCAATGTCAGTATATACAGCATTAGTCAGATCAATCAAAAGGAAAGGCATTGATGAACCAAGATTGGGGAGCACTCACTGGAATGAGAGTTGGAGGAGATCCATCTGAGGACGGAGGGAAGATTTGAGGGTCAACAGGAGAATCATCAATGCACTAAATGTCTATAACCTTGAGAACTTACACTATGTGGTCACGTGTATTACAATCAAAGACCTTACTAAGAATATTATTCTACATCCTGTCCTGAGAGAGACAGGTAAAGTCAGGAAGTCCTGGATCCCAAAGGGGGAAAAAAAGTGAGGTAGAAAGTGATGAAACTTACCTGGGTTTACTCTGTTGGGAGGCTTTTGGGGGGCAGGTCCTGGTGGGAAACCACAGCTTCTGAGGGAAACCCCGCCATGCCTTCCACTGCAGCTGCCCTGAGGTCCACCTGCTGGGTGAGTCCACAGTGCTCCGTGGAGGTCCCCTGCACTCCTGCAGGGGGATTTGTGTGTGGACGCACACTGCCTCTGCTTCTCTTGCACAGTACCACACAGCCATGTCCTCGGCAGTCATGGAGCTGACTGCAGGAAAAACTGGTTTTTAGACACATCTCTGGAGAGGAAGACTCAATTCTTGATGGACAGGCTGCAGTGTCATTTCTCATAAGGACAAATGTATCACATCCACTACAGCTCCTACCCAAGGGCTGATAGGATCAGTTCAAAGCAGAAACCACTGGTTGCGATAAAGAATCTGGGGACAGCACAAGTAAGGGAGAGCCTCTCCAAGTGCTTCACCACTGTTGAGCCCAACTCCTGAACCTGCACCTGAAGGAAGACACTTGGGAATAGAGAGAATCAGTCTCCTTCAGTCATGTACACTCACAGCCATCCCAAGGGACCCATGTCTGACAACTGAGACATTCTTTGGAGAGCTGTCACCAGGCAATGAAGAAGACCCAATAATCTCATCTACTTTATTTATTTACTTATTTTGAATATTCATGAGATACAAAGCTGATTGCCCCCCTCCTGCCCATGATGTAGGGGCCAGATTAATATTAGGTACATACTCATTACCAGAAATTGCTTTTGTACCCTTTGTCATCTTCTTTTAGACCTCAATCTTTTTTTTTCAACAGAGACTTCAGTTCTGTCTGAGGAGAACACTGTTAGCTTCCACAGACCAACAGTAGATTTTACCATAGAGACTGAAAAGAGATTTTTAAGTGAAGAATCCTGTGTCTTATAAATGGAGAGGCACTAAAATCACAAGAAATCCTGATCAGTGCAGAATCTGATGTGCACCTGCAAAGGAGGGTGGTCAGATGTAAAATCCACTGGATTTAACTGGTCTCTGAACCTGGTTCAGCCTTTTCTTGCTTCTAATCTGAGTTTCAAAGAGCATCATTAAAGGAAAACCCCACTGAGGGCTCTGCCCTGAGCCTGTCTGGTAAATACTCACAAGGTCCTCTGAGGTTCTGCAGGACTCTGATTTTGGTGACCACACCAGAGTCACTCTGATTTCATAAGTGACACTCTGACTAGTGTGCATGTGAGAATATGTCCTCCTGCTACAATGAGAGCTCTAGTTCAGAGATGTCAGTGGTAAACCCAGAGGCATGAATCTAGAGGGGATTTCTGGGAAACTCTTTGGTGAAGAGGAAGCCCAAGAGCACAAACATAAACCAGCACTTAACCTCCACCTGCACCTGCTCCAGGGCTGGTGTTTGCTCAGTGTGTCCTGCGCGCCCCCTGGTGGTCCTGCACACCTGGGCATGGAGGTTTGTGTCTGGGCACAGACTGACTTCCACTCACTGTGTCACTTGCACAGTAATACACGGCTGTGTCCTCGGACTTCAGGCTGTCCATTTGCAGATAGACAGTGCTTTTGGAATCTTCTCTTGAGATGGTGAATCTGCCTGTCACCGATGCAGCATATGCTGTGCTATAACTATTAGCTTTGTTTCTAATGAGACCGACCCACTCCAGCCCCTTTCCTGGAGCCTGGCGGACCCAGTTCATGTAGTAGTCACTGAAGGTGAATCCAGATCCCACACAGGAGAGTCTCAGAGACCCTCCAGGCTGGACCAAGCCTCCTCCAGACTCCGTCAGCTGCACCTCACACTGGACACCTGAAAACACAGAGACATCCTGGTCAGAAAACTGACACTCAAATCCACTGGTTTTCTCACACACATCCACTCACATTTTCAATATTTCTTGCTCTCCATAAATCACCTTTTACAAGTGCAATAAGGAAAACCCATCTCATCCCAATGTCCATGGTGGGTCGTCTGTGTTCAGTCCCAATCACCTAGTTGGAGCACCTGGGAATCTGAGGCTGGGGATCGTCTCCCAGAGCTGCAGGGTCAGGGCTGGGCTGGTTTTTATCAGCAGAGGGAGGCCCTATTTGCATGTTCTCCTGCTATATAGCTAGACCTGGGGTGGGACAATCGTGGAGGGGACACGTCCCAGAGCAGGGGACAGTGTCCACAAATAGTTTTGTGGTGATTGAGGAAGTGTGTTTTTTTTAATGGTGTGATTGTGCTGTGATATACTCTTAACACTCAACACACTGATTCATTTTTACACAAGCACAGTAATCATGTGTGTGTATCAATGTTCCTTCCATTTTACAGATTAAGAACAAACCAAGAGTGTAGGGGACATGTACAGTGTCCACGTGTCTTATCAGTGCCATCCACAGTGTCAGGCTGTGCTCCTCACACTGGACCATACTGAACCCTGATCAACCTCCCTGGACCTTCCTAGAGAGGTTTGCAGGACCCTTTTTCTATAACATGAGCATGTGTGATTTGCTGCAATCTATAATTGACCTAAAAACATGGACAGAGCTAGAATCATTCAGATGAGTATTAAGAGTCTCTGTCACTTCACACATTTTTATCTCTCTTTCTATTACTCCTTCCCTACCCAAGTATCTGTTAATTTGCAATAACTTTAATGAGGTATAATTGACATTTATCAAACTTCACAAAAAGTGTGCAATTAATAAGTATTGACTTAGCCAGCATGTTATCAATACAGTGAACAAATCAATTACTCTCAATATTTGTTCTTCTGTAATTTCTCTTTTTTTATTCTTCCCTTCCTCTACTTTACCACCAGGCAACTACTGAAATTTCTTTTTTTACTTTCTATTAGTTTTAATTTTCTTGAAATCATAAAAATTGAATGACATACTATGTACTTTATCTGCTTGGCTTTTTCTACTTGAGGTACATACCTGTGAATTTAACCATCTTGTGTGTATCAACTATTTATTGGTTGTAATGATGGGCAGTGTTCAAATTAATGAATTTAAAACAGTTTGTCTATTAAGCTGCTGATTAATATTTGGATATTTTCTAGATTCTTGGTCCTACAAATACAGCTGCTGCTCAGCATGGAGAGGTGGGCAGCCGAGTACCTGTGTGTGTTTCTTATCATAACAACAACATCAAACACAACCTGGAGAAGGTGAGATTTAGCAAACTGTATTCAAACCTTGTTCAATGTTTCCAATAACTGAGTTTATAATACAAGCAAGAAACCTGAAATCTGGAGAGAGACTAGAACTTTCAGGGAGAGCAAGGTCAGGACATCAGCTGATCTGGGGCGGAGGCTGCTGGACGACACATCAACTAGCACCAGATGAAGCTAGAAACATTCGCGGGGTCTGTTGCAGCTGAGTGTGGTGAACGAGTTACAGTGTGAAATGCTCAGGAACCACAGTCCCGACAGGAAACTTGTCCTTCTGAATCCCTTTCATCTAAGGTGGGGGCAGCCACAAAAAGCTCCTTTTCCCCAAGGTTTAGGCAGAAGCACTGTGGAAACAGAGCAAACCCACATTAGGATACGAAAAAGGTATGCTTAGGACAAATTGCTGCTTGTCAAGAGTGGATTTTGGCAGCAGTGATCAGCTTACCCCCCTGTGGATGGATGGCGGGTGTCCTCACAGGAAGAGGGCCAGGTGTCAGGTGGGTGGGATGTCAATCACCATGACCACAGGCACTCAGGGGAGGGGCTGGGCCAGCCTTGCTGGGAGGAGCTCTGGTCACTTGCATGGTCTGAGCTGAGGGAAGCCCTGAGATGCACACAGGGTTCTAGAAATAGTGGAGAAGAATCGGTTAAATTATTAATCATAAAACTCTTACTCCCTTGTCTGTCTGACCCAACAGAGGAATGCCTTTGTTTAGACTTCAAAATGTTAACTAATATAGGCTGTTGTAGCATAAATACTTACACTAATTACTGAGAGATTATTTCTGGAAAGGCAGAGTTCCCAGCGAGGACTAAAGTTTCAGAGTTTGTGGACCCCGAGGCATGAGGACAGGTCCGATTGCATTTGACATCTCTGGATGCTAATTGTCGCACTAGGAGCAGTGCGTAGAGTTGTGTGTGTAGACCGTGGGTTGTAACAAGCTAACGGGAGGATGCAACTTGCAAAGACCTGGAGGCCTCCAGGACATTCCACATGTTCAGTTTGTGACGAATAATGTGAGACACGTGGGTGGTGGTGGGATTTCTCAAGAAGTGTCTCCTGTGCCAGCTGCTAAGAAAACCAGTCGGGAGGGGTCCAGGTTTGAGGCAGTTAAGGTGGTAGAAACCCTTTTGGTCGCTCTGAGCCACACAGGCTGTGTGATCCTGGTGTCTCACCCAACATCCTTTTTATCCTCCAAAGACTTTGGGCTGTGAGGAGCTCACACACAGGTCAGGGTTTTACTCTGTGAGGAGGAGACGAACAGGAAGACATGCGCTGAGAACACACTGAACCATTGCAAGGTTCTTATTAGTTACACAGACAGGAGTGTCTCTTGTCAATTTGATGATTGCAATTTTTGTGGTTAGAGCATTAAGAGGACAGCTGAGTTAAATGATAACTTCTGAGGACAAAAGTATAAAGAAATGGCAGAAATCATTGTTTCTAGACGTGTGTGCTGCACTCAATACTCTTTTCTATTATTTCTCTATCTGTGTTCAAATTTATAATGAGAACACTTGTATCGTTTCTGCTAATTGTTACCTGTTATTTCCCCATGTATAATTTCAGCTGTGATTGCTCCCTTTTTCCTAAAATAGAAATTTCCATTATTAACTTTTGTTTTACCTGAATATTTGGGCTCTGTTCCCTGGGGACATTGGCCACATTAGGGGTGACCATCCCAGCCAGCCTACTCCCTGGTCACTCTGTGACCTCAGCCACACAGGAGTGTGTCCGCTACAGAGCTCTACCAATGGCAGAGCCATCTAGACATCTCTATCATCAGACATGTGGTTTGTGAGAGGAGCCCAGGGGTCAGCAGATGGCTGTGTTAACACATGCACAGCCTGCCCTGCAGTAGTGCCTTCATGGCCTGAAATCATATATGTGTGTGACATGGAGGCTCAGAAGGGCATGTGAGGCAGCTACAGGCCCCCTGAGTCTAATTTGCTCTGGGATGTCCTCAGATGGACACATGAGATGGATGTTAGAAGGTGAGGTGGGGTCTGTGCTCTGATGGTCATGCTTTGCTGAGACTCCACCCTGCTCCTGGCTCAGAGCTGGGAAGAGCGACCTGGGCTTAGACTCCATGGAGCTCAGTGTCTAGGAGAGATTGTTTAGAATTTACACAGTGGAAGACAGAGGGTGATGTTGGGGGGATGCTGTGGGATACTTGAGGGACCGTAGAGGGCAGGCCGGGATCAGGTCCCTATACACATGGTTCTGTTATCGACATGGAAGTTCTGTGTGGAAGCTGAGAGACACATCTTAGGACACAGCCCCAGAATGCCGTCCAACAGGGCTGTGATGAGTCACTCTCTGTGCCCGTCTGCCGGGGTCCAACTCCAGCTGGTTCTTGGAGCCCGTGAAGGATGTGTGGAGTCAGCGGAAAAAAAAAATAAAAGAAGACGAAACGGCCCAGTGACGTCTGGTGCATCCATGGACACTGGACAAAACCGTTCTCCTTTATTTATACCAT
The DNA here is from genome assembly GCF_027409185.1 of Cynocephalus volans. Taxonomy (NCBI): domain Eukaryota; kingdom Metazoa; phylum Chordata; class Mammalia; order Dermoptera; family Cynocephalidae; genus Cynocephalus; species Cynocephalus volans. The sequence continues at coordinate 186,717,822 of NC_084462.1, forward strand.
GTTTACCCACTTTTTGATTATACTGGATCATAGCTTTCTAAAGAAAACACATCATCTTTTACAGAGCATCGTCTTTTAGGAACGTACATATCATTCTTTAAACTGACAAAGTCGTGACTTATCCCAACCGGTTGTCCCCAGTCAGTCACAGATCACAATCTCCCGGAAAAGTCCAAGTCATTCTTCAAAGTGAAACAAACTTAACCAGCAAACAAGAGCTTCAAACCGAGGTCAGTGCAGTGGCCGGAGTTCTCACGGTTGGCAGCACCGGCAGTTTTTAAGTAGAACATTCAACCCTTACAACATATGATTTCCATTTCCGTCACCTATTTTGATTTTATTTTTTTATCTTCATCGACTAAAGGCAACAGTTATTTAAAAATCACATCCTTTTATAATATGAATTTAGCTATTTGTGTAAAACGATTCCTTGTTTAAAAATTTTTGAACAACTCAAAATCCCAAACCTGACTGATTTTTCCATAAACAAACTTTACATTTTTTACTCCTATTTAATCTTACCAGACGGTATATTTGTCCTCTCTCTATGGCCCTGTATAAGAAAGAGGGCATCTATCAGCTCCTGCACGTTGCATGCTATATCTTCCTTCAGGGGCCCACGAGATTTTGTTTTTCTTTAATATTTAACCAAAATAATTGTCGTCTCTGACAATGAGAACCAAACCCCTGTACGGTAGAAGAGTGACCCGGGCAACTTGTGCCTCGGGTAAATTTACAGGAAAACTTATTGTGACTTGGCACCATGTATTTTGCCCCCCCCCCCACCTTATCCATCTGTCTGTACAGGAAGGTCTCTTGGTCTCTTTGTATCTTCTTTTCTGAACAATTGTTAAAACAGATCATGGACCCACGTGTACGTTTCAGCATTTTTACCTGGGTTACGTTAACCAGATCAAACTTGTTTTTATTAACTGAGAAGTTTCCCAAAAGGCCAGTTTCATTAACCAAGATAAATGTTATTTCATTTGTATGGTTATTAAAGGGTATTTCCTAAAATGGTGGTACTGAAACTGCCACCTTGCACCAGACGCACCAGGGCATAAGTATTCCCATAAAACATCCAGTCATTCCCGGGGGGTTGGCAAGTATATGCCATCCAGACAGCTGAATGGAGAACCGTCCTTACATTCCCACACCGTCTCCCACGGATGCACGGCCTCTGACACCAGTCCTCAGGCTCCACAGGGAAATCTGACAGCAGCAACTTGGGTCAGGCTGTTCTGTCATCCAGAAGGCTGAGAGATTGATGCACAGTGAGGCAAACACTTACCATCAGCATCCACCTGCATGGATGAGGAGAAAGGGGTGAACTTTCCACACGTAGAACAGGATTCCCATGGGGCAGAGGTCCTGGTGGACGACACATGGAGCAGACCTGTGCCTGTCTGGGGCTGAAACGTGAACACAGGACCGAGGGATTATGGACTCCATTGTGTTTCTCTTTGTGGGAAATGCTTGGTACACACATGTTTTCTGATATGAGAGTGAAGAACTTATCTTCAACTTAACATTACGTAGATTTACATTTTCAGTATGTGTCTACAGAGACCTCACTAGACAAATTATGGGAACTCACTAAAATGACCCTGCCTGTAGCAAGGCTATAAACTCGAAGGCAAATATACTGCTTGGAAAAGATTCAAACTTATCGATTACATAGGAAGAAGTGTAAAAAGCATTTTAAATTATTTCTTCTTGGAAAATGAAAGTAAGCAATAGAGAAAATAGAATAAGGCAAACATTATTGTGAAGTTCAATATTTCAGAGTTTCACATCTTCCAAATTTGGTCTAGAAGATCAATATATTAGCAACCAGTTTTTCAACATCTACTTTTTAAAATGTTCAAACTGATTTCAATTTATTTCACAATGCAAAGAAGCAAAAGTAGCTTAGGACTATAGTGACAATAAATAAATAAATAGAGCTGGTGCACATCTTTGGTCATTGGGCAGCTACAACACTTAGAAAAGGGTGCACTGTTTATAATAGCCTCTAATGATTCTTTGTATTTCTGTGGTATCAATTGTAATGTCTCCCTTTTCTTTTCTGATTTTTGTTATTTGGGTCTTCTCTTCTTCTTCTTCTTCTCTTCTTCTTCTTCTTCTTCTTCTTCTTCTTCTTCTTCTTCTTCTTCTTCTTCTTCTTCTTCTTCTTCTTCTTCTTCTTCTTCTTCTTCTTCTTCTTCTTCTTTTGTTGTTGTTAACCTAAATAATGGTTTGTCTATTTTATATATCTTCTTAAAAAACCAACTTTTTGTTTTGTTGATTTTTTCTATTGTTTCTTGGGTCTCTGTTTCATTTAATTCTCCTCTGATCTCAATTATTTTTTTCTGTCTACTACCTCTAGGTTTGTATTGTTGTTGTTTTTCAAGTTCTTTGAGGCATAGTGTTAGGTCGTTTATTTAAAGTCTTTCCTTTTTTTTTTATATGAGCATTTATTGCAATAAATTTGCCTCTTAGTACTGCTATTGCACTATCCCACAGGTTTTGGTATGATGTATCTTTATTTTCAAGAGCTTCTAGAAAGTTCATAATGTTTCAGGATACAAAATAAATGCACCCAAATCGGTAGCATTTATATACTCAAATCCTGAATTAACGGAAAGAGAAATAAAGAAAGTAAGCCCGTTTACAATTGTCACCAAAAAAATGTGATACCTAGAGATCTATTTAATCAGGAAGGTGAAAGACCTCTACAATGAGAACTGCAAACCACTTCTGAAAGAAATTAAAGAAGACACAAAAAGATGGAAAGATGTTCCATGATCTTGGATTGGAAGAATTAACATTGTGAAAAATTTTATACTATCCAAAGCAATCTACAGATTCAATGTAATCCCCATCAAAATACCAATTACATTCATCACAGAAATGGAAAAAGCAGTCTTACCTTTCATATGGAACAGCAAAAGACCCCGAATAGCCAAAGCAATCCTGAGCAAAAAACAAACAAAAAAAACAAAGCCAGAGACATAACTCTACCTGACTTCAAATTGTACTACAAAGCTATGGTAAGCAAAACAGCATGGTAGTGGTATTAAAATAGACATTCAGACCAGGAGTCGAATTGAGAACACAGAAATCACCCCACAGGCTTACAGCCATCTGATATTGGACAAAGGCAACAAAAGTCTACACTGGGGAAAAGACTTCCTCTTCAATAAAACTGAATGCCCATAAGGAGAAGAATGAAACTAGATAAGCTTCTCTCACCATACACTAAAATAAGCTCAAAATGGATTAAAGACTCAAGTATAAGACCTGAAACTCTAAAATTACTAAGGGAAAATATAGGTGAGGCACTTCTGCAACTAGTTCAAGGCACAGGCTTTATAAACATGAGCCCAAAAGCACAGCAGCAAAAGAAAATATGAACAAACTGGACTATATCAAAGTAAAAAGCTTCTGCAGAGCAAAGGAAACAATCAACAGAGTGAAACGAAAACCTACAGAGTGGGAGAAACATTTTCCTAACTATGCATCAGACAAGGGATTAATATAAAAATGTACATAGAGCTGAAGCAATTATACAGTAAACATTAATAAATAAATAAATAAAAATAACCGTAATAAAAAATGGGAAGTGGAGCTGAATAGACATTTTTCAAAAGAAGACATGCAAATGGCCAACAGGTATGTGAAAAAAATGCTCAGTGACATATTTATTCACCAAAAATGAACTAGCAGTAAAATAAATTAAGAAAGCGAGCCCATTTACAATAGTCAACATAAAAATAAAATACCTAGGAATCAATTTGAGCCAGTAGGTGAATGACTTCTATAATCGTATCTACAAATCAGTACTGAAAGAAATTAAAGAGGACACAAAAACATGCAAAGTCATTCCATACTTTTTGATTGGAATAATAAAAAATGTAAAAATCTGCGTATTACCGAAATAGATCTATAGATTCAATGCAATCCTCATCAAAATACCAAAGACATTCTTCACAGAAATAGAGAAAACAATCATATCATTCATATGGAAAAATAAAAGATCCTGAGTAGCTAAAGTAATCCTGAGAAAATAAATAAATAAGTAAATACACAAATAAATAAATAAAATGAAAATCAAACATTCAATTAATCAATAAAGCTGGAGACGTTACACTGCCTGACTTCAAATTATAGTACTAAACTACAGTGAGAAAAACAGCATGGTACTGGCATAAAAAGAAACACCTGTACAGTAGGGACAGAAGAGAGAACCCAGAAATCAATCCTCATACTTACAGTCAACTGGTATTTGGCAAAGGCACCAAGAACATCCATTGGGGAAAAGGACAGCCTCTTTAATAAGTGGTGCTGGGGAAACTGGATGTCCATATACAGAAGAATGAAACTTGAACTGTACCTCTCGCTATGTGCCCAAATCAACTCAAAATGGGTTAAAGACTTAAATATGCTTTCAGAAACCATAACACTACTAAAAGAAAACATAGAGGAATGATTTGGGAAGTAGGTCTGGGCAAAGATTTTATGACTAACTGTTTTTTTTTTTTTTTTTTTAATTCATGATGTTTTATTGGGAGGTAACTTCATAGTAAGTTGTGGAGAATCTGGACTTGTGATGGCTAGACTTAGCAACTTCTTTGACTTAACCCTGCATTTAGCAAAGTATTAAATACATTTTGACTTACAATTTTTTCAAATGACAATAGGTTTATTGAGCTGAAACTCCATCATAAATAGAGGAACATCTGTATAGATGAAACTCAAACATGACTTGGAAAATTTTAGTGAAGATGTAGGTAATGCCTTTCGGGTAATTAAAAATAAATTAAGTAAATGGAGTTAATGTGGACCTTGATGTTAGTCTCTAGTAATTTTACATGATAAATATGGTCAGCCACATCGATGTGTTTTTATTGTTCCCTTTAGGGACTTCTGTCCATGTGGACATGTGACAGAGTTCTACTCATGGAGGCAGGAGAAACGGTCTGCTGGGAATTTCCTGATTCTTCAGAAAGGCATTTCAGAGGAATCCTCTCCTCTGTTCTGGAAGGTCATTTTAATATATACATGTGATGCTTTGGAAAGCCATTCATCTCCACATATGATGTCTGAATTGGGAAAAGAAATTACCTAGATACATAGATGGTAAAAAAAAGAATCCCCAAACTGGATCTGCTCACATCACAGCTTCTTGTTTTAATAGTCTACGATATGTGTTAATGTTTAGTCAGTCCCAGTCACCCCTCTTTACTTTCTGCTGAAGTAGAAACTCATAATAATCTAGAGACATTAAGATAAAAAAAAAAAAAAAGATTTGTAAAATAACCTGAGTTCAAGGTGAGGTCAAAATTAATTTGTTGTACATAGTAACACAAGCAGAAAATATGAATGAATGCTCACAATAGTTTAATTTTAATTAAAAAAATTCTGTGCCTTTCTTAGATCTATTAGAGACTCACACTGATAACATTGAAATATTATTTGTTTATGAAGCATACATTCACATTAAAACAGTAGGTTATTAACAAGGAATTGCTATTACAATGTTAGCTTTTCTTTAGAATATAATCCTCTTCTTGATGTAAAATAAGCCCAGATGATAGAAACTACTGCATTTACTAGAGCTTGTCAATTAGCCAAAAAACAGGGACTAAGCACACATGCTTTTGGAGTAGTGCATGTATGTGGGATACTTTGCAAACAAAGGGTTTTCTCACTTCAGGAAAACCCATTAAAATGGACAAGTTAAGGAGCTTTTAAAGCCAATCCTACTTCCCAGATATGTGGCTAATATAAAGGATAAAGTCAACACAGAGATAATAGGAAAGGTAACAAAACTGTATCAGATCATTATGCTAAATACACAACCTTTTTCACCTGGGCTATGCTCCTATCTTAACACTCAAAAGGTAAATTTCCTGAGACAGTCAAATCAGTTATTATGAAGTATAAGTGTTTAGGCTGTGATTTAAAATAAAAGAGAATAAAAAAGTCTCATCATTTATGTCATTTAGGTGATCTGTGCCTGATGGCTATAGATGATGACAAATTAATATCTGTTAAGATCTCTACTAAGCAACTCTACACAATATAGACAAACCGTTTACTATCTTAAATCAGCACATGTGGAGAACCTTTAAAAAGAAAGCTGAGGTTGTATCTTGATCATGTGTAACCAGTCAACAACAAAATCCTGGGAAAACTCTAAAAGGAGGTACATGGCCAGGAAGCAAGCCTCAAAGATGATCTGGAAACCAAGACGTGGGGTTTCTTCAGCTTCCACATGTGAGAGGAATTTAATATGTTTTATTTATTTTCTGCCTATTTCCTCAATGTCCTAATAATTTCTTGATAAAACGCTACAGCACATGCAGTTGATAAAAAGCTACTTTATTTTGTGTTTCTGACCTGTGGTATGTCAACATTTATATCACGTGACCTCTTTAGCATTATAAACACAAGAGCACACCTATAAACACATGGACGGTATGTTTTTTTAGTTGCATATGACATAAGGATGCTTTGCAAACAAAGAATTTTCTCACCTCTATCTGAACATTTGTATGTTGATAATTTTTTTTAAAAAATAAAGAAAATGGATGATACAGAAAGAAATAACAAGTGGAAAATTGTTTTTTCAAAAAGATTTCTAATAATATTTTGTAATTCAAAAAAATGCAACATTTGGTATTAGATTTGTATATGAACTCCTACTTCCTAGAGAACAGGCTATTAAGCCTGAGTCCTGTACAAAAACAGATGATAAAAAGTAAAATAAATGTTTCAGCAGATAATTATGCCCCGAAGCACTCTTCTTCTAGGCTATGATCTCATCCAGATGTTCAAGACATGGAGGAGTGTCAGCAAGACGCAGAGTTGGAGATCTCACCCTTTGCTCCTCACAAACACAGCAATTGGACATCTGTCCGCAGACGGAAATATCCCTGGGAGAGCTCAGCATTCCAGTCAAGAAGCTACAGCAACACAGTGGAACAACAAAACAAAACAAAACAAAACAAAAAAAATAGAAAAAAACTCCCCAAAGGGCATGAGGCCTGGCTCCATTTTGCCTGCACCATCCCATCCCCAGGACAACACGGCTCTGCGTGGAGAGGGGACTTCTGGCCTTCAAGTTTTTCCTGAAAGAATAAGGGGACTGAAAGAAGTGAACATCATACGGTAGCAGCAAAGAAGATTGACTGGGATTATAAGTATCAGAGAGCTGGTGGGAGCCACTGTGATGTCCAGTGTCCAGCTGTGCGGGACACCCCAGGATCTGTCTCCTCTGAGGAAACCAGCAGCCAGCTCTGCAGCCCTGGTCAACCCACCACTGTTCACCTTTGCAGACTCCACCTGCTGAGACACCACCTCACTTTTTCCTCCTCCCACAACCTCCTCTTACCCCAGGATCTATCACTTTTGCTCCTTTGTATTTACCAAAATGTTTTGCAAACTTATGACATGATAATCGTGGATACATGTTACTGTACATGTGACCAAACCCATAGAAAGCACAGCAGCAAGAGGGACTCCAAAAGTAAAGTGTGGACCTTTGGTGATTATTATGTATCAGTGTAGGCTTATCTATTGCTACAGACTTACCACTCTCATGAGGGATGTTGACAGTAAACGATGCTGGTGGGAGGATCAGGGCTATATGGGGACTTTCTGCACCTTCCCCTCAATTGTCCTGTGATTTATCAATTCTCTTTAAAGATAAAATTTTTAAAAAGAAATAACACATACAGTTTGATGACATTTCTGCCACTTCTTAAGTGAAGACATCATGAGTCAAAAAACCTTGCTGCAGGCTCTTTATTCATCTGATTTTAAGACATGTGTTTGCACAGACACCTACGTGAGGATTCCGGTACCGGCTCCATCAACTGGAACAATTTCCTGCTGTACGAATATTGCTTACACGGTGACTGTGGTATGAAAATTGTCCCATATATTAATGGTTCTATTTTTCTTTATATCCATTATTTAAGCCCATTTTCTAAAAAGCCTGCAACATAATCACCCCTGTCATCTCCTCAGTCCAGCTGTCTTCTCCCTCAGGGTTTATGACACACTCAGGATGCAGCTGTCACACTGTGTCTCTTGCACAGAAATACACAGCTGTATCCTCAGATCTCAGACTGCTCAGCTCCATGAAGGCTGTGCTAATGGACGTGTCCCTGGTCATGGTGACTCTGCCCTGGAAATTCTGTGCATAGCTTGTGCCACCAGAGCTAGGATTGATCCATCCCATCCACTCAAGCCCTTGTCCAGTGACCTGGCGCACCCAGTGCATATAGTAGCTGGTGAAGGTGTATCCGGAAGCCTTGCAGGAGACCTTCACAGACTCTCCAGGCTTCTTCACCTCAGCCCCAGACTGCACCAGCTGGACTTGGGAGTGGGCACCTGGGGAGAGGAGATGGGAAGGGATTAAATATTCCTCTGGTGGTGCCACTTCCTTTTTCTTCCCTTAGACTAGTGAGCCCCTTACCAGTAGCTGCTGCCACCAGGAAGAGGATTCTCCAGCTCCAGTCCATGGTGAGTGGCTGTTCCCTCAGGGGCCTCTGTAGGGGAGTGAATGATTGTTCTTGGAACACAGACATAACAGTATTTATCTCAGTAGACCTCAGATCATTTACATATTCATGAGGTATAATACTTTATATAGTTCAATAACTATCTCAGCCTGAGAAGAGAAGATCAGTGACACGTGGGCCAGGCAGCAGTGCCATGCTGAGGGTCAAAGTCCTCATCCACCTTGAGGATACGCACCTTCTGCCTCATCTCTCATTTCTGTGCAAGCAGAGCTCCTCCCTTTTAGGAACAAGACCCCACAGGACCCACATTTGAGTGACATGGAGACCACCTGGATCATTTATGAGCCCATCAGTTTTTCGGAGCAGTTGCTTTGACCCTGTTCTGGTCCCACCAGGCACCAGAACAGCCCATTGGTAGCTCCAAGAGAGTGACCACTGGCCTTTCCACATGAGTGTCCAGCAGGGCCCACAGGTGGCTGTGAGATCTACTGGACACTCCTGAGCTTGTTTCCCCTGCACTTGTCTGGTGAGATGGGCTCCAGGATGTTCAGCAGAAAGACTTCTGGTTCTCAGACTAACTCTCTTATTTGTAATGCAGGGCTGTGTCTCTGATATGTTGACAATCGAAGTTGAATGGGGCTCTTCATAAACCAACATTTTCCAAAATATTACCTATGAATTGTGTTCTGAATAAATTTGTCTTATCCCTAACTCCACATCATAGAATTTACACCGCATTTACATACTTTCCATTCATGCCCATTTCTACTTGTACTACTCATTTATTTGTGATCACCTCAGGTTCATTCATTTGCCACCATCTCTGACTCACCACTTCCCTGTCAAACACCAAGCCCAGGTAACGTTACTTAGACTTGAAATATGAATGCCCTATTCCTGGCATCAGTGTGTTATCCCAAATTCTTCACGATTCAAATTAATAAAGCCATCCCTGTACTCCAGCATTTTACTTTTAAGATATCTAGAAGAACTAAAAATCTCTTCCAAATGTGGCTCTCCTTGCATTATTGTGTCACGTGAATGCTCCCAATAAAATAAAATATGTATACAAACATCAGCACTTCTTTAAAAATGTGTATTTTAGATTACTATTTGTGAATTAATAAATTCCAGGCCTTGAGAAGAAGCCCCTCCCCCCCCCCACCGCTGCACCTGCTCCTGGGGCTGGAGTCTGTGCTGGGTGGGTCCTGAGCGCCCCCTGCAGCCCAGCGCTTGCCCTGCAGTGGAGGCTTCTGTCTGGCTTCAAGGTGTGTTCTCCTCACGGTGTCTCTAGTGCAGCATTAAAAGTCTGTTTCCCAGCTTCAGAATGTTCTTTCAGTGACACCATATGATCTTGTCAGCATTTCTTGAGATAGCGAATTGAACTCACTAAACCCAAAGTGCTCTACAGGGAAAGACCAAACAAGTATTTTATAAAACTACCAGGGAGCCTCTTCCCTGGAGCTGCCAGACGCTGTGACACAGTCAATACTCAGTTGAGTCTGGAAACTAATGGGGGGGCTTTGGGAGAATCTCTTATCTCCTTCAGGATCCTCTGGCTGAATTCACAGCAGTGGACACCTGAGCCGACAGAATCAAGGGACTCAGAGCCCACTCCACAGCTTCTAATCCAGGAGCACATGCACACACACACAAAACACATATGTGACTTGTATTAACAGCAATGGGCAGAAAATATTTATTTCTTCTCTGTGTCTTGCATGTAGGTAGTGCCCTCACACTGACCCCAGGCCTGGTTTTGGGACTTGCTTTGTCAAACAGAACAAAATTAAACATGATGCTAGCGGAGACTTGGGGAATGCAGGCACGGTGGACCTGCCTGTTCCCTCGGTGTCTGGGAACCCTGCAGATGTCCGTGAAAGAAGCCAGGCTCGCCCCATGAATGTTCACACACTGGGAGCCACATCCGATCTGTACAGCTCACACTGAACACCCCAATGTGTGGGGAGGGTCACACTGGACCTGTAGCACAGATGTCCCCATTCTCAGAGGGAACAGGAAGGATCCCAGGGCAGAGCCATGGATGGTGCTGGATGAGGTATCTCCCCAGGAGCAGAAGCAGGATCTGACCTGGGAACGAGGGACCTAAAAAAGTGAGCTCAACTTGGTCAGAACCCCTGTAGACCTGTGCCTGGGACGGGCCTCCTCACTTCGCCTTGTCCACTGTGGGTCTCTCTTGGGGATCGTGTCTCTGTCTCACATGCGCAGGTGGGCTCCATTGGGTGACTGACTTGTGCTTCAGTTTTCAAGTCCAGGGATAGAAGAGCTACACTTTACAAGCTTCAGGTTGTTGAGAGCCATCCTGCAGGCTACAAAGGGGTCCCGTGTGTGTGGCTCGGCTCCATGGAAGTTCTTGTTTGTTCACCTTTGGTTGCTTGACAAGGCTTCCCAGAATGAAATAGCCTAACCTTTTGGCTTAGTATGGCTTTGGGAAATTCCCTGGAGTTTCTCAAAGAACACATTAAAATACATCAAAATTAACTGGTTTATTTAAAGGGCATTGTCAGGACTAAAGGTGTTTTTGATGCATGTTACTGGTATGAGTTGGCTCCATTTAATTTTGTCATTAATCTTCCTTGTTAGTGATGTGTGCATGGACCCATTGTGGCTGTGGTCATGCTCTTGTATGCGTTGAATTAAGTTATTATGTTGGATTTCTATCCACATCCCCCAGGGAGATGGTGGGTCCGAGTGCTGTGTTGTTTACAATTATTCGATCATTAACCAGTTACAGATTTCTTTGTTTTCCCCATTCCCACAGTTTCACTTGATTTACCAAGAACATGTTCTTTTTTTAGTAATAATAAGAATGATATGGTGTGTTTTTTTAGTTTGAGTAGGATCATTTAACTTTTCACTTTGTCCCCTGTGCTTTTCCCAGAGTCTATTGGCAGGAAAATAAAAGGTATAAACATTGTGATTTTGATTACAAATTAAAATGATCAATAGAGAGTATAAGCAATATTAAATTGTTAACCATAACCAATCAATGTTATGAAAATCAAGAATAGTACATATAACTAAGATTTTAAAAGGGTTAAATTGTAAGTTAAGAAAGTTAAGAATTATAGTTCAAACTAAAAGTCTGATGCTCTTTAAAGCCAAACATGCTGCTATTGTATAGTTTCCTGGCCATGAGCCACAGCCTTTGGGGTGAACTATTGATGTATGAGTAGATGTTTTTGTCACAGCATGAGTGCCTTGGAACTTTTGACCTTTCTTTTTCAATAGAAACAAAATAAAAATGTTTTGATTAAAAGATAAATCAATGTGTAAAAGATGAGGTAAAAAATATAAATAAAGCAAGATTTTTGTGGTTGTTGTCCACACTTGCAGTAGACATCTGTGGTCTGTTTCTTCCTTTTCACCGAATCCGCACCACCTATTCAGGTCCAACGAATCCTGCAGAGCTGGTCTCCAGCAATCAAAGAGTTTATATTGGAAAATAAACAAAGAATCTAGCAATGGGCAGGGGAAGACTGGCTGAAGTAACCACCCTTGCTATTTATTAACAGGGAGAGGCAGTTTGTCATAAAATGCACTGCATGATCATATGTGATAACTTTACATGATACTAATCATACTTGTGCATGAAACTCACATATGTTGTGTGTGTCATTCTCCCATTAAAATATCATGTGTGTGGGTGTGACATTTATTTATAATGAAAAATTTTTGATATGTAAAGCTAAAGAAGTTTATATCTACACACATTATAATCAAGTTTTAATAAATGATGACACAGAGAATTTTGAAAGCATCAAGAGTAATGTGACATCTCACATACAAGGGAACATGGATAAGTCTATCAGCAGATTTAACAGAAGAAACCATATAGGCCATGCAAGAGGGGGTGAATATAGTTAAAGGGCTGAAAGAGAAACATTGCAAACCAAGAATACTATCCTAAACTGTTTCACAGGAATAAGAAAGATACTTTTGCAGATCAACCAAAGCTGAGCGAGTTTATCACCACTAAACCTGCCTTAGAAGAAGTGCTAAAAGAGGTCTTAGAGATGAGACAAAATGACTGTAAATATCAATGAGTAAGAATTTATTGATAGTAGAAAACTTACTGGTTAATATGAGAATATAATAAAAGTAAAACCCTGATATTGTAACAGAGGTGCATAAATCATTTAAACTCTAGTATAAAAGTGATGGATTTATTAAGAATAAATACAAGTATGATAATTAGTTAATTGATGCATAATATACAGATATACAATGTGGCACCACTAACATAAAGTACAGAATAAAAGTGAAGAGTTATTGTATGAGGATACATTAAAATATTTGTCGAAAAATATAATTAAAAGATGATATAAGTATTTCCATGAATTTGTTGAAGTACTTTTGTGTGAGTGAATTTAAGTTGCTGTCCGCTTAAAACTGACTGCTAAAAATATAAAATCATTTATGTAAAGCTCATGGAAATAATAAAACATAGAAAAATTATAGTTGATACTCAGTAGATGAAGAGAAATGAAAGAAATTGTAAAATTACAGAAAAATCAAGTCAAAAATATAGATACTAGGAGAGAGAAAAAGGAACAAAGAAAGTACAAGGAGAAAAACAATTAATAACATGGCAATAGTAAGTCCTTACCAATCAATAATTTATATAAGTGCAAATCAATTATATTTCCAATCAAAATATATATTTTCACAGTGGCTAAATGCAAAAGATAAATAAATAAATAAACCACCAACCATGTCCTGTCTCCAAGAAACTAATCTTGGCCTTAAGAACACACATAGGAAAATGTTAATATATGAAGAAAGATATTCCATGCAAATGGTAATCACAGGAGAGCACGCTAGTGCACTTCTATGAGATGTAATAGACTTTAGCCCCAAATTGTAAGAAGAGACACAGATCACTGTATATTAACAAAAGAAACAATCCATCAGGAAGGCATAGCAATTAGAAATGCACATGCACCCAACATCAGCACATCTAGATATGAGTATATTACATAAATATTAACAAAACAGAATGGGTAAACATCAAGAAATATGATAGTGAGAGAATTCATAATCCATAACTACAATGGACAGATTATTCAGACAGAAAATCAATTTGGAATCAGTGCAAATGGACACCACCACAGACAAAATTTTCCTAACAGACACACGCAGAACATTTCATCCAAAAGCAGCTGAATATCCAATTTTAAGTCCACCTGGTACATTCTCCAGAGTAGCCATGTTAAGTCACAAATCAAGTGATAACAAACAAAGGACAATTGAAATTATTTCAGGAATTATCTCAAACCAAAGTGATATGAAAGTAAACACGAACACAAGAGAAATATATAAATTCCTCCAACATTTAGAAATTAAAGAAAAAAACAGAAAAAAACGAAAAACAGGTGCCTGAACAGTTAATGAGTCAAAGAAAAAATCAAATAGAGGAAAAGCAACATGAAACACGATACACCAAATTTAAGCAACTCAAGGAAATAAGTCTCAGCTGCTGTGTGAGATGGCATCGAGACTGTCAGAACTCATGTCCTGGCTCAGGGGAGAGGAGGGAGGGAAGAGATGACCAAGGCTGGATCCCGACCTTGTGTCTCCTAGAGTCAGGGAGGAGCTGGAGTCTGTGCAGGGAGCAGCTTGCAGGCCAGAGCCATGGGGTCCACACCGCGAGGCAGTTGTCCAGGAGCCGTAGCAGAAGGTGCGATCATGGGGAATGCAGTGGCCATGCACAGAGGATGGTGGTGTGGTGAAGGGGTGACAGGGGAGGAGACCCAGCACAGACAGGACGGAGGAAGGGTGTGTCCTCAGGCAGCAGGTTCAGAAACAAGCTTGTGCAAGCCTCGTGCCTGGACCTCCATCAATATATGATGAAACGTGTAAGTGGTTTTCCCATCCTGATAAAGATGTCAGAGTTTCAAAGTGAGGAAGAAGAGGAGGGGTGCTCCCAGGAGAGGAGGCCCTGCACCGTGACAGTCACCCTCCTGCCCTCACTCTGCCCTGCCCATCAGCACACCTGCAGCACCAGGGTCTCCTCCGTCTCCTCTAGGGGGCGCCACACTCTATTCTTAAAACCCAAAGCAGCTCCGCTGACAGGTGGGTTTACACCTGTCGTGAAACAGGTGTTTCCAAACAGGTTCTGCATCTGCATCTCACCCATGTGTTCACTAGGCTTTAAGATATGTAAATAAATCGATGGCACTAACAGCTTTTCACACACACATAAATTCTTCACCAATATGTTAGGAGAACTTTTCCTATGTTGGAAGGACATTCCTTAATTTCAGCACCAGAGCAATGGACAGAGACATACAATTATTGGTGTACACAGTGTTCCAGACTCCACACGGAAATGTCTCCATACACACAGTGTGGTAACAATAAAGAACTCATTGTTGTGTGCGATGTTTTTTCCTAAATAAATCCAGCAAATTTTGAGGTTAGATTGGAACAAGTAGATCATAGGACTTCTCTTTAACTAAATGTAAAACTAAATGAGATAAGAATGAGGGGATTGAATTGCTACATGGATTTTTGATGATGGGGAGTGGCAGAATGGAGCTGAGATATAGAAAATGAACTGATTTTCTAATTCTGAGCCCTAAGTTAGACCTGAATAGCATTCAACAGAATCTTCCCTACCCATGAAAGTGTTCTGACTGTAATACTGCATCAGGGATCTCTGCAGGCTCTGAGGTGTGCAGACCAGCTCCTGCCCCAGATCCCACAGTCGGGTAAGTGTCTGATCTTCCAATGGGGGGAGAAGGGAGAGTGTGGATAAGACACAAACACATCCAACCCAAGATCTCTGCATAGGGAGAGGAGCCAGTGTATGTGGGGAAGAGTGTTTTTACTCAGTGGTTAACAGTTCCTCATGAGAAAGGAAACTCTGTGTCTGGACATTGCACAGAATTAAAGAATAATGCATTTGGTTTAAATGTGGAAATTCCACTTGCAGACTTCATGTTTGTGTCTATTTGTCATCTAGTAGATAAAATAAAACCATATTTTCCATATAAAAATATACAAACTATGAGGTTTTCCTGAGGATGCACATTCTGCACATACAATTGCAGGGATCACAATGCACCTGGATGAGGCACTGGGTTCTCCTCTCTGGACTCACCACATGCTGAGGACCCGTGTCCTGTGGTTCACTGTCAAGTCGTGACTGAGCTCCATGGTGATGCTAAGGCAAGGCCTCTCTGGGTATGTTGGGTCCTCTGATGGGGAGCTCTGGGTGTAGGATGGCTCAATAATCTTTCTGCATGTCCTTGGACAGAGAATAAATTTAGCAAAGTTCCACCCAATCTTCCTTCCCTCTTTCCTTTACTCAGAGTCAGACTTGCATCGTGGACTGACATATTCCCCACTCTTAGCTGGGCCCTCTGCTTTTGATCTCAAAACGGTGCATGTGTTTCTTGAAAAAGACATGAAAGTGTAATCCAGTCTTGGGATTTGTTTATTAAAACACGCAAACTAACAACTATTTTAAGGGTTATTAATAATATGGACTTTGACCTATTGGCAAATAAAAAATATATAAATAACCATTGCCTTAGTAAGTTTTGTATGTGGATGAACCAGGTCTCCAGTTATTCAAATAAGTCTAATCTAGGTGTTGTTCTGATGGTGCTTTATATTTTGATTGAACCTGCCATCAGCTTGTTGAGATCCAGGAAGATTATCCTAGAAACCTTGGCTGGCTTGTTCCAATCAGAACAGAACCAAAGAAGATGAAATTCCATGGTGCACACAACTATAGCTCTTCACAAGTGTTCCAACAGGTCCTTCTGGATGGCTGCCCCTATAGACTCGGTCATGTCGATCCAGCCACCACAAGTGCCATCACCTACAGCTCACACCACATCAAGTTTTTCCATCGAGAGCTTTCCTGCAAAACGCAGGTGAGGGAGGGGATGTCATGAAAGTTTGGGCAGCACAAGGTCAGCTGTACATCAGTATCCCATTTTGAGTGATCCCCATTTGCATTCCCCATGTGGCTCCTTGTAGAGAGGTCAGCAGGAATGTCCTGTACAATGATGGGCAAGAAAGTCTCATCAGTCTCTCCCAGGTGTCTGCAGGAGCCACAGCTGGAGCCACACCTGAGCTGCAGGTAAAGCAACTGAGTCCTGGATTTTAGACCACAGAGACCACACCTTCCATTTCCAGGTAACAGAAAAAGCAAAGGGAAAAGAGAGAACAACCAGAGAGAAATAAAATTGACTAAGAGCAAAAAGCATCAGATTAGTGCTGTATGTATGTTACATAATTTAGTGGCAGGAGAATGGTCACAGGTGAAACCCATAAGATTTAATACGTTATTGATCTGGGACTAGCCTCTCTCTTGACTTTATTCAGGATCCCAACACGCTGCTCTAATCAGACAATCTCTTGGGGTCTTTGCACTGAGTATGATTGGAAAAGCCTCATCAGGTTCCACTGAATTTCCTCAGGACACTGATCCTGGTAATCAAGGCAGAGAAAGTGTTTTACCTCTAATGTGTGTGAGAATGTTTTCTCTGTTACAACAGAACTTTCTTATTTCACAGACATCAGAGCTAGGAACAGAACCATAAACTAACAGAGGTTCCCTGGGTAAACTGTCACATGGAGAGGTAGCCCCAGAAGGTGACAAGAAACCAGACATTAACCTCCACCTGCACCTGCTCCTGGGCTGACCCTGTCTTCAGTGTCTCCTCTGCACCCCCTGGTGGTCCCTGCAGTAGGTCTGTGTCTGGGCTCATGCTGACATCCTCTCAATGTGTCTTGCTGTGTCCTCAGCAGTCACGGAGCTCAGCTGCAGAGAGAATTGATTCTTGGCCCCCTCAATGGTGATGGAGATGTGGCCTTGAGTCAAGGGGACATAGTTTGTCCTCCATGATGATCCACTGTAGTGACCATATCCAAGCCATTGAAGCCCCTTCCCTAGAGGCTGGCAGATCCAGCTCCAACCACAACCACTGCTGATGGAGTAACCAGAGATGGTGCAGGTGAGGGAGAGGGTGTGTGAGGGCTTCACCAGTCCTGGGCCTGACTCCTGCAGCTGCACTTGGGACAAGTCACATGGAAAAAGAGAGAAAACCCCATGAGTGTCACACAGCACACTGCTCCTATCAATACATTTATGAATCCCTTGATGCTCACACTGGGAAGCTATCAGCAGAGAAAGAAAGGGGTAAAATATTCATCTTCTTCAGAGAGAGAATAACATCTTTCACAGAGAAAATGTGCTCACCCCAGTTAGGATGACTAATATCCAAAAGACTCTAAACGATAAATGCTGGCGAGGTTGCGGAGAAAAAGGAACTCTCATCCATTGTTGGTGGGACTGCAAAATGGTGCAGCCTCTATGGAAAATGGTGTGGAGGTTCCTCAAACAATTGCAGATAGATCTACCATATGACCCAGCTATCCCACTGCTGGGAATATACCCAGAGGAATGGAAATCATCAAGTTGAAGGTATACCTCTTCCCCAATGTTCATCGCAGCACTCTTTACAATAGCCAAGAGTTGGAACCAGCCCAAATGTCCATCATCAGATGAATGGATACAGAAAATGTGGTATATCTACACAATGGAATACTACTCAGCTATACAAAAGATGAAATACTGCCATTTGCAACAACATGGATGGACCTAGAGGAAATTATATTAAGAGAAACAAGTCAGGCACGGAAAGAGAAATATCACATTTTCTCACTTACTGGTGGAAGCTAAAAATAAATAAATAAATACACAAACAACCTGGGGGGAGGGAAGAAGACATAACAATTACAATTCCTTGAAGTTGATATGACAAGTGAACAGAAAGGACGTTGTTGGGAGAGAAGGGGGAGAGGTAGAAAGGAGGGAGGTTTCGGTAATGGGCCACAGTAATCAACCACATTATATATTGACAAAATAAAATACAATTTGGAAGAAAAAAATAAAATATAAAATAAAATAAAAATAAAGTAACACTCATAAATATGATGAAAGCTGTTAAATATGCTCTTTTCAAGATGTATAACACCAGAGTACCTAAGATTGTGTATATATACATAGGTGTACATATGAGTATAAATACATATATTAGAAACTAAAATGAACACAATAATGAAGGATGACACAGTTGAGGATATCTTAAGGAGTTTTGGGGAAGGAAGAGGAAACCACAGATTCTTACTACAGATCATTCCCTGGGCCGCTCTGCACCTGCTCTTTTGACTGAACCTTGAACTTGGTGTGTCCTGACCGTCCCCTGGTGGTCTGTGAGCCCTGCAGGGAGGTCTCTGTGTGGGCTCACACCTACTTCACCTCACACTGTGTCTCGCACAGTAATACACGGCCGTGTCCTCCGTCTTCAGGCTGCTGATCTGTAGATACGCTGTGCTGACAGAGGTGTCCATGGAGAAGACAAATCGTCCTGTGAATCCCTCAGCGTATGTTGGCTTTCTAGTGTCTGTGTTAATCCAGCCCATCCACTGAAGGCCCTTCCCTGCTTCCTGTCGCACCCAGTTCATGCCACAGCAGGTAAAGGTGTATCCAGAAGCCTTGCAGGAGACCTTCACAGACTCTCCAGGCTTCTTCACCTCAGCCCCAGACTGCACCAGCTGGACCTGGCAGTGGACGCCTGTGGAGAAGACACAGGGAAGATGGAGACCCTGGGGCAACCTCAGCAACCTCCTCAGCCCTGGATGCCAGGGGCTCCTTACCTGAGGCAGCTGCCAACAGAAAGAAGAGCCTTAACCCCCACTCCATGCTGAGTGGAATTCAGACTCGTTGGTTCTGTGTGACCAATGGGACAGTACCTGTGATGAATGTGTTGAGGTGGAACCTGAGCTTTCTACTCTGTGGGGCCCAGTGATTTGCATATGTGTCCAGCTCCTTAACACCCACTGGTCCAGGTCAGGTATGAATACCCTGATGCCCTAGAGGACCCCTGCACCTGGGACACTGAGCTACCCTCTTGTGTTTGTTGCATGGAGTCCTACTTGCTAGCAGTGAGTGAGCCTTCCCCAATGGATCTGACCCTGGGAAGTGCCCAGGTACAGATGAACCCATTCCTGGACCCCAACTAGTGACTGTTATCCTTCCTGTGACCTCACATTGAAATGGGACAAAAGCTTCTTCTAAAGGGGGTTTCACTGCTTTGTCTGGGACCAGGCTCAGTGACTTCACCCTGGACCATCACATAGAGAGTCTCACTCACTCTACTTCTCTGATCTTTGAATTCATTTTTCAAAGTCCATTGCCTCAGAAATGGACATTATTTCTGACACTTTAAGATGCCATCTTCATGTTTCCAACAGTTTTATTATTTTTTCTCATAAAATTGAGTAAAATTGAGATGAAGATTACATATTATTAATCACAACTATCTAGTTTTCTTATTTCTTCCCTCATATAAAGTGAAAATAAATGAACAAGTCCAGATTAATTCTTCTGCATTTGGATGTCCAGTTTTCCCAGCACCATTTATTGAAGAGGCAATCTTTTCCCCAGTGTATGTTCTTGTGGTCTTTTTCAAACATCAGTTGGCTGTAAGTGTGTGGGTTGATTCCCAGGTTTTCTATTCTGTTCCAGTGGTTCGAGTGTATGTTTTTATGCCAGTACAATGCTGTTTTGTTTATAATAGCTTTGAAGCTGGGTTGTGTTATGCATCTGTCATTATTAATTAATTAATTTTTTGTTTGGGATTTCTTTGGCTCCAGGGGCCTTTTGTTAATCTATATGAACATTAGGATTGCTTTTCCTATTTCTGTGAAGAACGTCATTGGTATTTTGATGTGGATTGCACTGGGTCTGCAGACTGCTTTTAGTAGTGTGGATATATTCACAATGTTAATTCTTCCTATCCAAGAGCATAGGTCGTCTTTCCAACTTTTTGTGTCTTTAATTTCTATCAGTAGTGTTTTGCAGTTCCTATTGTAGCGATCTTTCACATTCTGGTGATATTGATTCCCAGATTTGTGTGTGTGTGTGACTGTTGTAAATGAGCTTATTTTCTTGACTTCATTTTCTGCTATGTTTTTATTGGAGTATAACAATGCTACTTATATTGGGATGTTGATTTTGTATCCCGAAACATTACTGAAATTGTTAATCTGTTCTAAGAGTTTTTTAGAGTTTTTAGTTTTCTAGACATAATATCATAAAATTATTTTAAAAAACATAAAAGAAACAGTTCAAGAAATAGGAGCAAAGACTTTATAAATAAGACACCCAAATCACAAGTAACACAAGAAAAAAAATTGAAAAATTGGAGTATATCAAACTAAAATTCTTCTGCACAGCAAATGAAACAGTCCACAGAGTGGAAAGACAATCTATAGACTGGGAGAAAATAACTTCAAACTCTACATCTGAGGAGGGATTAATATCCAGTATATAAAAGGAAGTGAGACAATTTCACAATAAAAAATTAAATGATCCAAGTATTAGGCAAAGGAACCAAATAGAGATTTTTCTTTTCCTTTTTCTATTTCTTAGGGTGGGGGGAGTAATAGTAAAATATTTTTATTGAATTTTAACTTTTTCCTTGGCTTTCCTCCAACTTTATTTCTTTCTTCAGAACCAAACAAGAACACTGCAGCTCCACGACCTCCCCAAAGTTCATTTGTTCTTCCCTCTGTATAGAGCGAGCCAAGTTCATTTCCTCGGAAAGCCTCTTCTCTGCTTATTTTCACATATTTTAACTTTAATTTCTATGCACATTCGTGTGTTACAAAGATGACCATCACAACTTGTGCACAATAAATGATGGTCTGATCATTACTACCAGCATGTCCTTTACCACAAATTGTGATTATTCCCCATGTCCCCCATTGACTTAATCACCTGTGTCCATCCTTCTGCCATCTCCATTTCCCCACTGCACTTTGTATCCTTAGGTATGTTCTCTCCCTCTGCAAGTCCAATGCACCACTGTGGTCTGTCTTCCCTTCTTTTTTTCTCTTAGTTCCCACTTATGGGTGAGGATATGCAGTATATTTTACTCCTCTGTGCTTGGCTTATTTCACCCAACATAAGTTTCTCTAGGCTCATCCATGTTGATGCAAATGGCAGAATTTCTTTCTTTTTTATGGCAGAGTAGTATTCCATTGTGTATATATGCCACATTTTCCTTATGTAATCAAATAGATATTTTTCAAAGAAAAACATACAAATGGCCAACAAGTACAAGATAAAATGCTCAACACCACTAGTTATCAGGGAAATGCAATTTAAAATAATACTGAGATATCACCTCACCCTGGTCAGACTGACTGTAATTAAACATGAAGAATGACAAATGTTGATGAAGATGTGGAGAGAAGGGAAAGCTCCTACACTCTTGCAGGGACTACAAATTAGTACAACCATAGAAACTGTACGGAGGTTTCTCAATCAAATACAGACAGAATTACCATATGATCCAGCATCCTACACAAAGGGATGGAAATCATCATGTCGAAGGGACACCTGCACTCCCATGTTCGTCACAGCTCTGCTAACATTAGCCACGATGTGGAACTAACATAAATGTCCATCAATGGAGGATTGAATCAGGAAAACGTGGTATATATTACATGATAGAATACTACTCTGCCATAAAACAAAATGAAATTCTCCCATTTGCAACAGCATGGATGAGCTTTGAGGAACTTATGTTGAGTGAAATAAGCATAGCACAGAGGGATAACTACCAGATGCACTCACTGATCAGTGGGAGCTAAGACAGAAAGAGGAAAGGAAAGAAAGACCACAGTGGTGTATCGGATGTGCAGAGGGAGAGAACATACCTAGGGAGACAAAGCAGAGTGGGGAAAGGGGGATGGGGAGGGAGGTTGGGGGCAATTGAGTGGGGGACATGGGTTATAATTGCAATTTATGATAATGGGTATGATGCCAGTATGGATCTGGCTATCATATCATGGCATGAGTGGTGACAATCAGCTTTGTGCCCAATGAATATTTATAGCCAATAATACAGAAAAAGTAATAATTTATTGCTTTTTTTCACTATTAGACAACATAGATATACAAATGTCAATAAATTTGAATTTGATAGATTAACAACTCTTTCCAGATTCATAGAGGTGGTAAATTGGCAATCACCCCAGTAACCATTTTGTTTCAAAAACAATTAATTTTACTTTCTTATAAAGTTAAAAGTCTAAAAATAAATAAATAAATAAATAACAACTTGTGGCCCTATCCACCTCGTATTTGATATTTTCAAACCAGTTGCTGTGACTCAGCAGATTGACCACATGACTTTTCTTGACTCCCATGATCCAGTGATTTCAATTTCTGAACCCACCTGTGCCTGGGAAAGACCTTCCACTGGTCACACCATGCAAAGTCCACCTGGGTCCACCAATACATAGAAAGCAGCTAAAATCTTCATGATGGTCACTGTTGTCAGAAAGTATCCCTGACCTCCTGCTCCAAGCCCCTATTTCACAGAGTGATTTTTCCACTCTGTGTCACTCACGTGCTGTGGAATGTGTTTATATGCATGGGCCTCAGATTCCAATTTATCATTCAGTACATTATAGTCTATTTGACAGTATCCTTTTTTTGACCCATTAAAAATTTGAGTTTACAAGGCTAATCACTAACATGCATTAAAAGAGAAATAAGTACATCCAGAGAGAGTCAGCTGAGAGCTACTCACCTGGACCCAAAGCCCCTGGAACCACTAGCTTATAGACGTACTCAAATGCTATTTTTAATGAATTGCTGGAGAAATAGTGTGGACAATACTAGAGTTAAAAACTCATTGGGGAGTAGATTTAGAGAGTTGCCCACATGGTATATACATGATATTTTCAATGAGACAATGAAAGTAGATAAATCAAATATATGAGGTAAAGTAAATAAAACCCTTTTTCTTCAGTTATGAGGTGAGGAATGCTATTTTTTTCCTGGTTTTGGTTTCTGTAAGGAGCTTATACATCACCACTATATCCATGCAACAGGAAGACGCTGGATGAACTAAAAGTAACAATTCTTTTTATATTTCTCAGAGAATTGAAGTCACTGATAAACTGAAGATGTAGTCAGTGGACAGCTTTTAATTAATAATCGTAAAATATGTATGACATTTTTCCTGGATAATGCTTTATGATAAGTATTTGAGCATGATATTGTCTTTCTTTTCTCAAACAAAATTTCAGCCACAGATTAAAAAAGGGGAAAATTACCTGAATGGACATTTCTCAAAAAAGACAAGCAGATGGTCAAAAGGTGTATAAAGTAAATGCCCAACATCACTAATCATCAAAGCACAATGTTATATCTTCCCACCCCTGTTAAAATGGCTGTTATCAGGAAGATGAATAACTGGTGAATGCTGCTGAGGATGCACAGAAAGGGGAGCTGTTGTACACTGTTGATGGGAATTAAAACTAGTGCAGACATTATAAAAACTTTATGGAGATTCCTCAATAAATATGGTAAACTAAAATTAGAACAACCATAAGACCCAGCAATAACAGAGGAAAGGAAACCAGCACACCAAGAAGACTTCAGCACCCTCATGTTAACTGCAGCATTATTCACAGCATCCAAGACATGCAATCAACTGAGGTGTCCATCAACAAGAGGAGGGGATTGAGGAAAGATGGTATATACACAAACAGACACTACTCAGCCAGGAAAATAACATCCTGTCATTTGCAGCAACATGGATAAGCTTGGAAGTCATTCCATTAAGTAAAATATGTCAGACATGGAAAGATAAATGCTACATGTTCTTACTCGTATATTGAAGCAAAAAGTATAAGGAGCACACAACAGGCCCGGTTTCAGGAGTTTTCTTCCCAGGAACAGAGGGTGAAGCCCACACGTGAGGACAGGCATTTCCAGGATGCACTCTCTGGTGCAAAGCAGGAGGACTGGGAGGAAACAGCCACACTCAGCTTCACTGGGAAAATAGAAAGAACCAGAACAGATATGCAAAGCCCCAACCTTAGCTTCATCTAAAGAAACTGTCTTCTTCTTTACTTGTCCGAACATGAACAGAATGAGGCACTTCCTAATCACCATGGGGCTGTTGAAATGGAGACAACATTATTTACAACAAAAATGTGTAACAGGCACTTTAAAATATCTGGATAAATCAATGGATGAGACCTTTCCCAACATGAGTCCAGTCTGATAAGAATATTACTCAGCTATAAAAACGAATGAAATACTGCAATTTGCAACAACATGGATGGACCTTGAGAGTATTATATTAAGTGAAACAAGTCAGGCACAGAAAGAGAAATACCACATGTTCTCACTTATTGGTGGGAGCTAAAAATTAATATATAAATTCACACACACACACACACACACACACACACACACACACACACACACACACACACAAAACCGGGGGGGGAGAAGATATAACAACCACAAATACTTGAAGTTGATACGACAAGCAAACAGAAAGGACATTGTTGGGGGGGGAGGGAGAAGGGAGGGAGGTTTTGGTGATTGGGAGCAATAATCAGCCACAATGTATATCGAAAAAATAAAATTAAAAAAAAAAAAAGAATGAGAATCAAGGAACATGAAGACAGAGAGGAATGTGTCCCAGTCAAGAGGACAAAAATAATCTCCATAAAGAAACTCAAGGAAAGTGCAAGTACGTGATTAACCTGAGAGGTAATTCCAAGTAATGGACAGAAAGAGTGTCACTGAAATCAGGGCACTCATGAAAGCACAAAAGAAGAATTTCAACAGAGAGATAAAAGTATAAAAAAGTAGCTACCATAAGTGATGAAGTTGAACAATACAATGACTAAACTGAAAGAAATTCAACACAAGGTTTCAGAAATAGTCGAGATTCAGCAAAAGAGAGAATCAGTGAACTGGAAAGAAGGCCACTGAAAATTTTTTGACCTGAAAATCAAAATAATAGTATTAAAGTAAAAAATAAGAGCAAAGACAGCAGAAGGGCCTTACGGCACATCATGAAGTACAATGACATGCACTTTATGAGGGTGTTAAAAGTAGAAGAGAAAAAAAAAGTTGAAAGAAACATATTTGAAAAAAATAATGGCACAAAACTTTTCAAGCCAGGGAAGAAAATAAAAATTCAGATACAGAAAGCCTGAGGTGAACCAAATGAGATGAATCAGTAGGAAAAACCTCGCAGACACACCGTAATTGAATTGACAAGTGGAAAAAAAATCAAACAGTTTTGAAATCTGCAAAGGAAATGCAAATGCTTATGTGAAGAGAACCCTATTTGAAGTCAGTGAATTCTTCCAAAGAAACCATACAGGCAAAAAGGAGCATGAAATGAAATGTTCAAAATTCTGATAGGAAAAAATAAAGTGACGAGCAAGTATATCACACCCTGTAATCTTGTCTTTAAAAATAAAGGGGTGATGAGAAAATTTATCATCGCTAGAACTTCTCTACAACACATTCTAAAGGAAGTATGTCAGGCCAAAGAGAGAGGATGGTAATAATTTAAAAAGTAATACGAAAATATAAAACTAAATGGTGACAGCACAGACATTGTCAGATCCAAAACACTCTAATTTGGTAATTGTGGTAAGTAATTACAAACAACTAAAGCTACAATACTTTACTGAGGGAAACTGTATTAGTCCATTTTTGTGTTGCTATAACAGAAATACCTGAGACTGGGTAATTCATAAGGAAAAGAGGTTCATTTGGCTTATGATTCTGGGACAGCTGCATCTGGAACGGGCCTCAGGCTGCTTCTACTCATGGTGGAAAGTGGCAGGAGCGAGAGGGGGTACAAGCAGATCACATGGTGGGTGAGAGAGAGAGAGACAGACAGAGAGAGAGAGAGAGAGAAAGAGAGAGAGAGAGAGAGAGAGAGAGAGAGAGAGAGAGAAGGTGCCAGGGTCTTTTAAGCAACGAGCTATCTGCACTCCCTGTTTATTTTACTGTTATTTACAATAACGATATGGAAATATCCTACATGTTGTCAGCAGATAAATTAACAAATAAATGTAATATATATGTGTGTGTATATGTAATGCAAAGTTATTTGACCTTTAACAAAAAGTAAATACTGCCATTCGTGACAACATAGGTGAACCTGGATATTAAGTTAAGTGTAATAGTTCAGACGATGAAGGAAAAGGATTGCCTGATCTCACTTACACGTGAAAGCTTCAACAGTCAAACTCATCATGGTGTTTATCAGAGTCCAGTGGAAAAGGATGGAAAGATATGCTGGACGAAGTGTAAACATTTTAGTTATAAATAAGTTCTTGAGATGTAATGGACAACCAGGTCACCACAGCTAACAATGTTGTGCTGTATGCCAGCACATGTGTATTGCTTTCCTTAAATATCATATGAAAAAATTGTTTTTCAGCTGTTGTTTTCAGACCATTCACATGTATTAGTAATACTAGACCTGGAGTTAGATTAAAAGCTAGAAGTTCTCTATTTGTTGAAAATTTTCTTTTCTCCTTTTCTTTTCTCCTTTTATACCACCTCTTGTTCTAACTTAGCAATTTTAATATGGCATTCATCTTCCATGCTGACTTTTTATTTATATTTCTTTAATAATCATTTCATTGTTTTGTGTAAAGTTTACAATATGCATTTAAAAAATCTGATTCTACCTCAGATAAGATCCTAGCTCTTCATGTGTTTTGTAAAGACCTTATCACATCATATTATATATTATAATATAGTATTTTATTTTATATCTTATGGTTTCAAATGCTCCCTTCTTTCCCTGGCCCTTGTTTTTTTCATTTATTCTCTATTCCATATTTTGTAAACATGTGAGATGTAGTTACTATTGCTTTACACAGCACATGGTATTTTAGAGCAGTTACAAATACAAAATATGATAACTTGTGTTTATATTTCAATTTTAATTTTCTTCATTTAATTTTATAAATTGACATTTCAATATGTGCCTTTTACCCTAAAAATGTGTTGCATCATTTGCAGAAGGTGAATGTGCTGGCAGTAAATTCCCTCAGGATCTTTTTCTCTGACACGGTTTCTGTCGTTGTTGCAGCTGCTCTTAAAATTTAAGTACACCATTCTATCAATTTTTCTGCTTGCGTGATTTAACATCTTGCTGCAACTAGTTTTCCGTGTGTTTGTAAGGAAAGCATCCTCTGCACTCCATAGTCCGCCTGTAAGATTCAATCTTTGGGTTTGGCTTTTACTGAGTATGTGAATATAGCACAGAAAGTCTGTTACAAATAAACTTATAAGTGATGTGGCTGAGAAGGAGTGATGGACAGTTAGGAATGACTCACAAAATGTCAGAAACTCCTGAAAACACATATGCACAAGCTCTGTTTCTACAATTCCTCAGGTACATGCAAGAAGACAGACAAACCGCACTCATTACGAGAGAATTCGACCACCGTCCCTGAGCGTGCCCAGCTGTCTGCGAGGTGGATCAGAGAAACAGGTCTTCATACAGCTGTGAGGAGCCCAGGGAAAGGTCCTGGGGCTGATGTGTGTTCTCGGACACAGCAGGCAGCCCATGTATGATTCTGACTTTAGCTTTCCACCTGCAGAATGGAAGTAACATTAATAATAAAAGGGTAACCCCAGAAGAATATTAGCTTATTTCTCAGCAGAAACGTTTCAGTGCAGAAGAAATTAGGACGATATATTAAATTGTTAGAAACATTCTTTCTATGGCTGAGGAGGATCCCATCGTGTGTATATATATACGACATTTTCCTAGCCTGGTCACCCATTGATGGACACTTAGGTGGTTCCATATCTCGGCCATTGTGAATAGAGCTGTGAGGAACATGGGCGTGCAGGTGTTCCTTCGACATGGTGATTTCCATTCCTTGGGGAAAATACACAAATTGCCATCTGCAGCAACATGGATGGGCTTGCAGAAAACTATGTTAAGAAATCCAGGCACAGAAAGAGAAATATCACATGTCCTCTTTCATAACGGGAGCTTAAAAAAAAATAAACAAAGAAGAAAACAGAGAAACAAGGGAACAAACAAAAATCAACAAAGGAAACAAAGAAATAAACAACCACAATAATATATTGAGCTTTCAGAAGGAGAGAACAGAATTTTGGCTACTAGAGGTGGGAAAGGGGGAGGGGCAAGCAAGTAATAATTATGTATTGCAATGATGTATATGCTAATGATACTGATTTAATGATCATATATTTTATACAAATAAATTAATAAATACAAGAAAACCAAAACCACAACCATAACAGCTGCCAACCAAGAAACTGCACCTGGAAATTTTTGTCTTCAGAAAAGGAGAGATAAAGACTTCTCCAGACAAGAAGAAACGGGATGCGTTCGCCACCACTAGATCTGCCTGTAAGAAATGATGAAGGGTCTCGACAGGTCCAGAAGAATAAAGCACCTGCATCTGCTCGTTCTGGAATCTCTCTTGTGGTAGTTTGATGCAAATTTGATTCTCACTCTCGTGATTTTTTTCTCTCATGTCCTATCTGGTTTTCCCTTCTCCTTCTGTTCATTAAAGTGATTCATAGTTATCTGAGACCGTTGGAGCTATTGGAAGACATTCTTAACCTCCAGCACATCCAATGAGCTTTCTCTGTGCACATTCATCTCTGTTTCCTTTTCATTCCACTCCATGGATAAAGTTCCTGTTCTCACCTGAGGCCAGCCCATCCTTTCATGTCTGTGAGCCTTCAGAAAAACTCCCACAACAGGAACATGTTGAGAGAACTTACCCCACAGGCTGCCTCATGCTCCACATGTGTGTGGTGACCTTTCCTTCAGCTGTCACCCAAGCTGTAGTGTTTTCCAGCCACAAGTGCCTTCCAGTGCCACCCACTCCCCCAGCTCAATGCAGCTCGTGGATCCTAAATATCTCCAAGAAACCATCATGCTGTCTTCCCTTTGTGCTATAACTCGGTGGCGGACTATTTTACAGACTCACTCAAGCCACACCCAAGTCTCCCCACCAGCATTTCATGCACTTCACAGACAGGCTCTTCCATGTCGTGGTGCACCTTATGCATTATGTCCTGTGTAGGTGGAGATGGCACTGAACTCACATCACAGTGATGCACAGAGACAGTGGAGCATGCAGATACTGGTGGTGGGGCACTGACAATAAAAAGGTCAACAAGTAAACAAAAAGGGAGACCAAAACATAAAACAGAGTGGAATCTCCTCAGGATCTAAGACTGGGGAAAGACTTTATACATAAGACTTCAAAACACAGGCAACACAACACAAAATAAACAGATGGGACTACATCATAGTAAAAAGCTTCTGCATAGCAAAGAAAATAATTCACAGACTGAAAAGACAGCCTTAAGAAAGGGAAAATTATTTACTGTATGTATATGTGTACATATATACGTATATGTATATCTTCAACAAGGATTAATATCCAGGATATATAAGAACTCAGACAACTTAATAGTAAAAAAAATCAGAGAAATGCAAATCAAAACCACACTGAGATATCACCTCACCCCAGTTAGACAGGCTATTATCAAAAAGACACAGAATAACAAATGCTGGTGGGGATGCAGAGAAATGGAAACACCTCCCTTTTGGTGGGATGATGAATTAGTTTGGCTATTGTGGAAAAAAGTATGGCCATGTATTATACAACTACCGGGTGACTACCATAGGATCCATCGATCCCTGTAGGGCCCATTTTTAGGAGCAAACATTATCTGTGAGCCACATGGTGCCTATGGGTGGAAGATGAAGATGGCGCCTGCAGGAAGTAGGGGAGGCGTAAACCAAGATAGCTCCATAAGGCTTTTATTGGTCCTCCAGTATTTCCACACTCGGGAACCCTGCGTGATCGCTGTGCTCAACATGTTAGTACAAAATGCATGCCCGCGTGATCCTTTAATTGATTAGTTAGTTCATGGAAAGCCCCTACTTGCTTGCTTATATCAATTGCAGTGTAACGGCAATAAATTGGAACTGCCCTGACAGAACCCCTGCCGCGTCTGAGTGTCCCTTTCACGGGGCTGGGTTGGCGGGCAGCAGACTCACTTTTCCCCGAGAACCCTCGGTCCCAACACCGGGTGTAATCCTGTCGGCTCCTTCTCCTTCTGGGTCTGCGGGAGGACCCCAGGCGTGCCCCCACAGAAGCTGGTGCCCGAACAGGGACCCACCACAGAAGAAGAACAGACCCACCGTGCAGCCTTGAGAGCGAAGCGACAAGCGGCCATGAGCCTCAGCGCGGAGCTTCCCTCTGGAGAAACGCCATCTCCGGGTAACTGACATTTTCAAGGTGAGTCTCCTTATTCCCAACAGTTGAATAGAGTAAGTGGTTTTCACTCTTTTCTTATTCCTCCCACTCTTATTTCCCACTACCCTTTCCCTCTCTGTTCTGTGATTTTCAGTGAACAAGCAGACTGGTGTGGGACAATTGACAGGTCATGGCCAGGGTTACCCTCTGGTAGACCTTGAAGGTCTCATATCAGTCGGCTCCAGTAGCGGAAGCCCAACCGGGTGAACGTCCTCCTTGCCTTCTCCCAGCTGAGGGACCGGCCATCCCCTTTTCCCAAAATACTGGCCATCACCAGTCCCATCAGGTTTTTTCTGGTGATAACCATCAGCTGCTTTCTCTTTCTGTTTCTATATGTCTAAACACCATGGGAAATACCACGGGCAAAACAAATGAACCGGCCCTTAAGGTGCTAAAATATTTGTTGAAAAGTAGAGGACTTGAGATTTCTGCTGTATGGCTGCCAAGACCTGGGAAACTGTTCTAGCCCTGGCTCCCTGGATTTTCTTTGCCAACCTGTTTTCTTGGGACACGTGGGACCATGTACAAACCCATGCCCGGCAGCGTGAGGCTCGCTGCGGGGAGGACCCACACTTAGGGTTTTACCTACTATTTCATACCTTAAGTTTTGCTTCTCACAAGGCCACAAAGGTGACAGCCATACCCCTACCTCCCCAGACTTAGAAGAGCAATGGGAAAAGTTTGAAAGGAAGCGTATTAAGGGCGGCCTAACAGTCTCTTCACAAGGTCATGCCCAGGATACCTTTCCGCCAACAAATAGTTCCAGGGACCCACCAGAGGAATATTGGGGTCACAAGAGGACCAGGATTTCCCCCAGTGTGAGCCCCCAGGGGAGGGCCTTTACCCTCCCCTCCCTCCTCTCATAAAGACTTACAGGAGGGGGCCACAAACAATAAACATATAACAGCCAGTTGGGAACACAAATTTCAACTAAATCATCCCTGGGAGGCTCCCCCGCCCTTTCACCATCAGTCTCAAGCTTTCCCCATTAACTTTAACTATTAACAGCATGAGTCAATGGGGAATCCCTGGAAAACTCCGGCCACCCTTTCCTTACAACCCCAGGCTTTTCCTGTCAATGTCAACCCTGGGGGGAACAAGCCAGTGCCCTGGTACCCTTGGGAGGCTACAGACCTAAAAGAGCTAAAAAAGGCTGTGGCCGAAGATGGTCCAAATTCCCCATGGGCGGAAACCACCCTCCAGGGATTAGCACACCAACCCTGCACCACCCAGGATTGGAAAATGCTGCATAGGGCAGTATTTTCAGGTCCCCAGTATATTAAATTTTGTGCCTTTTTAAAAGAAGAATGCCGTGCTCAGGCAGAGAGGAATCAGGCTGCTAACCCAGTTATCCCAATAACCTTTGGGATGCTCTCTGGAGCAGCAGACCAATACAGCACAGGAATTCAGCAAGCCAATGTCCCCACTCCATATCAAGACAGGTTAGGGCCATCAGCTTACTAGCATGGAAAAACTTGCGGAGGGCCCTACAGAGCCCCCCGTATCAGGCACCACCCAGAGAAACAATGAGGACCCCCCCTTCCTTCATGGATAGGGTTAAAAAAAAGCATACAAAGGAAATTCCCCCCAGGGTCCCAAAGAGACCAGTTTGTTAAAATGCTGGTATGGGAGGGAATGACATCAGATGACAAATTGGCCTGTGCAGGTCAAAAGGACCGCTCCATAGAAGGTGGATTATCGCCTCTAGGGATGTGGGTACCAAAAGCTGTCAGGCCCGCCCCATTGCTGATGCCCTCCAAGCCCAAACCGATGCCCTCACTGAGGCAATGACTACGGCCTTTAATACCATGACCTCCCCTGGAAACGGCCTCTCTGGTAATAAAACAGGCCACTGCTTTGGCTGTGGGGAACAGGGACACTTTAAAAATAGCTGTCCCCCCAAAAATTCAAAACCAAAAGGCCGAAAACCTCCCACCACCCCATGCCTAAGATGCAAAAAGGGCTACCACTGGAAGGCAGATTGTAAATCTAAATTTGATAAGGATGGCAATCCTTTAAATTAGAAAAGGGGCAGCCCCTAGCCCCGTCATCCCAAGGGGGACCCCATTTTCCACCACAACAAGTTAGAAACCCTCTAAGTCAACCTAAACGTGGATGCAACTCACACCGACCCCCCACAGAGCTAACAGGAGTTAACAATGCCCGAAACCTGCAAGGGCTAACGATGGTGCCTATTGTGCCAGGGTTAAGACCTAAAATGGATATAATGATTGAGGGGGAAAATTTCCAATGCCTAATTGACACCAGAGCTGCCTGCACGGTTCTTAGAGAGAAGGAAGTTCCTAATAGCTGGAGGATGGTCCAAGGACCACAAATAATGGGGGTCGGAGGAAATACTCAGTCCAAAGAAACTGATGGCTGGCTCCCCTGGAAAGATACTGATGGCACAAGAGGAGAAGTCAAACCTCTTATAGCTGCAGGATTTAATGCAAACCTACAAGGCCAAGACATTCTGGGACTAGCAGACGCCTATATCACCACTGACTATAAAGAATTTATTGATGACATTTCAGATGAGGAAGAGTACCAGCAGCAGTTCAACCTCCCTTCTTGCCCAAATTATAGCGGGGACCCCGAATTCCAAAACAAGCGGGAGGGAAAGCCACTTACAAGATGGAAGGTGCACCCCTAATCCTAAAGGCCACTGCCGCCCGGGTCCCTACCATCCGTTGGAAACCGGGACCCCCGATTTGAGTGGAGCAGTGGCCTCTCCCAGCTAACACGTTGCAAGCACTTGAGGAACTTATTGCAGAACAATTAAAATTAAAACATATTCGCTCATCCACTAGCCCCTGGAATACCCCTATTTTTGTCATTAAAAATTCTTTA
Organism: Cynocephalus volans; assembly: GCF_027409185.1. Lineage (NCBI taxonomy): Eukaryota > Metazoa > Chordata > Mammalia > Dermoptera > Cynocephalidae > Cynocephalus > Cynocephalus volans. The sequence continues at coordinate 186,751,397 of NC_084462.1, forward strand.
GGAAAATGGAGACTGTTACAGGATCTTAGAAAGATTAATGAAAGAATCTTGCTATAGGGAACCCCCCTAAGGGGATTGCCTTGGGTACCAGCCATCCCTAGTAACTTATGCCTCATGGTTACAGACATTAGGGACTGCTTCTTTTCCATTCCTTTAAACCCACAGGATTATGAAAAATTTGCCTTTTCGGTCCCCTCAACTAACTTTAAGGGGCCAGATAAATGTTTGGAATGGATGGTTTTGCCTCAAGGTATGGCCAATAGTCCATCCTTTTGCCAAAACTATGTTTATGAATTCCTCCAACCTGTCAAAAGGCTCGCCCATGTTGAAATGTATGTTTACGTGGATGATATTATCTTAGGGGCCCTAAATACTTCCCAATTAGCTGAGGCATATAAAGTCCTGCAAATGTGCCTTACAAAGGGTAACTTGCATGTTGCAGCTGATAAAATCCAAGTTGTTCCACCATTTAAAATTTTAGGTACCCAGTTAACCGTGCAAGGTGTTAGTTCTTTAAAACCTCAACTTTGCATCCCAGATTCTTGTCCTTTGGTTGATTAACAATGCCTTTTAGGTGAAATTAATTGGCTGCAGCCCTGGATTCCCATTTCAATGGGCCAGCTGTTACCTCTTTTTAGCCTATTAAGGGACAGCCTGCCTCATGATAAAATCTCACTTTCAGTTGCACATAAACAGCTGTTACAAGAGGCTCAAAATTCTCACAACCAGGCTCAGCTTGCTAGATACTCTCCCTCAAAAGACTTGCAATTATGGATTCTGCCTAATCCCACCAGCTTCACGGCAGTTCTAGTTCAAGAGGGAAACCCCTCACAATGGATTCATGTATCTCTGGGGGATCCCCTCGAGTTTATACCTATGTAGACCAAATGGCCGACTTAATGCAAAAGGGAAGGGACATAGCACTCCAATGCTATGCACGGGAACCTAACAAAATAATTGTTCCAAACTGACTGAGTGACCTAGAATGGATCTACAGAAACAATCCTAGAATGGCCTTGGCACTAGAGGGCTTCCCCAGCATCCTTGATTGTCACTACAGGCCTTATAAATGGGTCACTTCTAATGGCCATTTAAACCGGAGAGCACCTCAATTTTTTCTACACAAACCCATGGCTGATGCCTATAATGTGTTCACTAATGGGGGTGAACATGGGGCTGCTGTTATTTTATTGTCTTTTTGCCACCAGGAAAACAACCATCATATAACATTGTCCCTCAAAAGTACTGTGAGCCCTGTGAAGGATCTGCACAGTTTGAGGAAATCTTAGCTATAGTTTTAGCATTTAATAAGGTCTCAGAACCCATAAATTTATTTTCTGACAGTTTGTATGCCACTAATTTGCTGCTGGGGTTGCTTAATTCCCGTATTCGTTTAGATAAAAACCCAATTACGCTTCTTATGATACAGGCCCAATCATTGTTATTCAAACAGGCCCAACCCATCTATATACAACATCTCAGAGGCCATCAAAAATTGCCAGGTCTACTTTCACTAGGAAACTTTTTAGCAGACAAAAGAGCCTCTTCTAACCCCCATGTTTTAACTTTACAAGATGCATCTAATCTCCATGCTGTAACTCATGTAAATTAGAGGGGCCTACGTAAACAGTTCCCATAAATCCCTATTAAAGATTTAAAAAAGATTGGTCATACTTGTAAGTTTTGCGTTTCTTACTTACAGGTGCCCCCTTTACAATCCCCAGGAGTTAACCGTACGGGATTAAAAGACAACTTATAATGGCAAATTGATGTTACTCATTTTTCTCCTTTAGAAAGCTCCAGTTTGTTTTTCTTACTGTTGATACCTATCGTCATGCCTGCTGGGCGACTGCTCATTCAGGGGAAAAGGCTCGACATGCCCAAAGTCACCTTTTACAATGTTTTGCAACACTTGGACTCCCCAATCAAATTAAAACTGATCATGGCCCCTTTTTTGTTAGCCGTGCATTTCAGGAGTTCCTCTCAAGCTGGCGCATTCGCCACACCACAGGTATTCCATACAATCCACAGGGACAAGCTATAATAGAGTGTCATCACCAAACTTTAAAAACTAGATTACAAAAACGAAACGAGGGTACCACCAGCCCCCACCCACAATTAGGATTAGTACTATTTACATTAAACCTTCTAAATTTTTCCCAAAATGAGCTAATGACACCTTTTCAGAAGCACTGGTCTAGTCAAGACATAAAGCCTGATGTACACGTTAGGTGGAAAGACCCCATTTCTGGACACTGGAGAGGACCTGACCCACTCCTAACTATGGGAAGGGATTTGGGTGTGTATTTCCCTTTGATGAACCCTGCCCCAGACAGCCAAAAACCTTAAATTTGTACCTCAAAATCTTGAACAAATAACCCAGCCCAGGGACAACAACAACCCTGAGGCAAATTCTTCTCTTTCAGGAGACTTATGTGACAACCCGGGTGAACATGCCTCTTAATCCTTGTGGGAGAGTTTCGCTCCAATCCTGATTGCCTTTGTCCTTAACAACATCAACAGCAGCATGATGTGTCACCTGGTCATCCTATGGACCATCTGGCTCTTGGCACATGGGGAACCAATCACCTACCAGTGCAACAAACGTGGACAAAAGATTGTTGGTTATGTTATGATGTTCATCGCCCGTATTTTGAGGCTGTGGCATTAAGTAACGTAACCATCCTCACCACTAACAGCACCCAGTGTGCCATTAATCACAACAGAACCCATCCTGCTTTAACCATACAACATATGTTGGGAAAAGGATTATGTGTTGGTGTAAAGAACCCCTCCCTTTGTTCCAATACCATTATCCTCAACAGCATCTGGGCTAAACCCAGCCTTGGGTGATGTTTATGCGCCAAATCAGGGCTTACTGCTTGTGTGTTTAATCAATCCTTATCTCATGAAACTTGTGTATCAGTGGATAATGTTCCCCGATTATTATGGCATAAAGGGGAAGAAATGTTTCAATATTGGACAAGTACCTTTCCTCACCACAGTAAAAGGGCACTAGGGGCTGCTGTTGTCATTAGTACTTTATTGGGGATTGTAGGCACTGGGGTAGGGGCTGCTGGAATAGGATATACTTACACCCACACACAAGCTTTAAGGGAGGCTATAGACATAGATCTAGATAGGCTTGAAACATCAATTACCCATTTGCAAAAATCATTAACTTCTCTTTCCAAAGTTGTATTACAAAATAGAAGGGGGTTAGACCTCCTGTGTTTACAACAGGGAAGCTTATGTGCAGCTCTCAGGGAAGAATGTTGCTTCTATGCTGATCATTCTGGAATAGTAAAAGAATCTATGACAAAGTTTAGAGAGGGCTTGGAAAGACATAAAAGAGAAAGAGAGGCCAATGAGAGCTGGTTTCAGTCTTTTTTTATCAGTTCTCCCTGGCATACCACCTTGATATCTGCCTTAGTGGGCCCCCTCTTAATCCTCCTCTTAGTGCTAATGTTTGGTCCTTTAATTTTTACTAAAATCATGGCTCTCATTTGACGAAATCTAGGATCCATAACTATGCTCACCCAAGTGGTAGAAAATGTGGCCCAAGAAAATTCCCCCCAAACCCTTGGGTCAATATGGCGCTCCAAAAAATCCACAGCAATCTTTAATGGGCTCCGCTGGCTCTCCACAGTGGCTGGCTAGCCAATGATGGGTAAGATCCCCAGAGGGGGACCACCTAAGACAGGCATAGTCACAAAAAAGCCAACAAGTTTGCGAGGTTAGCCACCTTCAACTGCCCATTACAGGGTTGTTCTTCTTTTTATAGAGAAAACGGGGCGATGTTGGGCTCATTCTTAGGAGCGAACATTATCTGTGAGCCACATGGTGCCTATGCATGGAGGATGAAGATGGCGCCCACGGGAAGTATTGGAGGCGTAACCCAAGATAGCTCCAAAACGTTTTTATTGGTCCTCCAGTATTTCCACACTCGTGAACCCTGCGTGATCGCTATGCTCAACATGTTAGTACAAAATGCATGCCCGCATGATCCTTTAATTGATTGCTTAGTTCATGGAAAGCCCCTACTTACTCGCTTATATAAATGGCAGTGTAATGGCAATAAAGTGGAACTGACCTGACAGAACCCCTGCTGTGTCTGAGTGTCTCTTTCACGGGGCTGGGTGGGTGGGCAGCAGGCTCACTTTTCCCCGAGATCCGTTGGTCCCAACACCCTGGGGATGATCCTGTCGGCTCCTTCTCCTTCTGGGTCTGCACGAGGACCCCAGGCACACCGCTGCAGATCCCACCACTGATGTGTACCCAGAGGAGTGTAAATCATCTGTGGAAGGAACTCCCGCACCCCATGTTTATTCAGGCTATATTTATAATAGCCAAGATTTGGAACCAGCATAAACGTTTGTTGACAGATGATTGGATAATGAAAATGTGGTGCATATACACAGTAAAATACTACTCAGCCATAAAGGAAAACAAAGTTTTGTCATTCACAACACTGATGAACATGGAGAATTTCATCAAAAATGAAGTAAGCCAGGCACAGAAAGAGAAATTCCACAGATTGTCACTCAGAGAGAGGGGGGGGAGGAAGGAAGGAAGGAAGGAAGGAAGGAAGGAAGGAAAGAGAAACAATAATAATAATGTTAAATTTCAGATGGAGAGAACTGACCTGTGGTTACGAGAGGCAGGAAGGGGATGGGGTTTAGTGAGTGGTTGGTTCGTGGACACATGCCACCCAGATAGAAAAAAGTATGTCGTGTGGGTGCACAGCGGAGCCAGGCCTCTGTAATTAACATTCATTTGCTGCATGTCATCTACTGGCTGGAAGAGAGGAGATAGAACGTCATCATCACAAGCAAGTCATTCAGTTTTGTAACGATGAATGTGCTAATTACTCTGATGTGATCAACAGACATTGTGCACATGTATTGCTATTCAACTGTGTACCCCACAAATATGTAAAATCTAAATGTCTTAAATGAATGAATGAATGAATGAATGAATTGGACATATTGAAAGAAACATGATCATGAGGACACCATGAACTATGAACACCATTTTGAGATGTGAACTCTACGGTGACGGTGACTGGGAGCTGCTGTTCATGGTCTCATGCAGGTTACAGCCTGATCAGCGGGGAAGGGGAATGTTAAATAAAATTTGTGGGGGGCCAGTGATTTATACTAGGCTCCCTGTGCCAGGTCGCACAGACCAAACAAATATGACATTTGACTGCCATAGCAGAGCTTCAGTTAATTGGAGGAGGCTCTGTAACCAATTAATTAATTACACTGTAAGCAATTATGTTGTTTCTACAGTGCAGTTTATTTTCTACAAATGCTTTAAGAGAATGTGATTTTTGTGGTTCTCTGAACCTGCTGTAGTCTGGAGGGCTGCCTGGTTCATGATTTTTGTTTTGTTCACTTTCTTTCTTTTCCTTTGCTCTGTTTTGTTTTTGTTTGACCAAAGAAACTCAGTTGAAATTTAAAACTTGTCTGTTTCACAAATCTGAGAAATGTATCTACCTGCTCCAAATATAACTGCATGACAGCTTGACTAGAACAAATTACCCTCCACAGCATCCTTTCATGCACACGACTCTACAGCAGCTCCAGGTGCAGGAATGTAAGTGGGGTGTCCCTGAGCTCGCATGTGAAGCCCACCTCACTGAAGGGCGTCCTGACAGCAGAGACCAAACGGATGAGTCCACGTGCTGTAGGAGGGCGCTTTGTTATGATTACTGTCGTTGTTGTCGTGTTGACTGGTGATTACTCACAGACATCCAGTGGGGTGTTGGCCCATCCTAGTGCTGTGCAGCTGCTCTCCCCTCACCTCGGGAGGATGGGGAGGCGGAGGGTTGAGGCTTGTAAGGGACTCAGAGAAAACGTGCTGCTGTGCGGAAGAGAGAAATTGGGAGGAAGTGCAGGATGAACGGGGGCTCCTCTGCCTCCTGTTGCTTGTCCATGGGGCTGCCCCTGTGACTCCCTGGTGTCACTCCCTGTACCTCGGTCATAGAGGGAAATTGGAGCCAATGAAGCCAGAGGCACGAAGGCCCTGAGTGTGGAGTGAGTTCGGATGCAGTGAGGATGCAGTGAGCATCCCCACGCTCCACCACGTGACACTCCACCCTTCGGCCCCTACGATCTTATCTGCCCGTGTCCTGACAGGGCCCAGGGGACAGGTATCACAAGGTGATTTATCCTCTCAGTTCACTAATGGGCCATGAAACCTAAAACTCAATGTTCAGTTTCTATGCAGCCTAGTCCATCCCAGTCGTAATAGGTTGTTGTCAGGAGAGAGCTCAGAGAATCTCCAAACCCATGGTTCAGAATGGGCCACAGACCCCTCACATGCCATGCTGGGCCACAGACTCCTCACATGTCTGGCTGGGTAACCACCGCTCACATATGGTTCCACGAGCTAGATATTTGGGAAAGATCCCGGGTGCCATTGGAAGATGACATGAGGTAAGTCCTCAGCCTCCTCAGCAGCAGCAGTGGCAGCAGTGGTGGTGGCCTCCTGGAGCATCCCAGTGGCACTGGCAGCAACAGCCTTGCTGTGGCCCACCTGGGGCATCCTGGTGGCAAGGGTCACTGTGCATCAGATCCACCCATCCTTTATATTTAAGTCCAACAACCACGAACGCCTGGGTGTCAGTTAGACAACCCCATAAGCAGACAATATCCAAGGAACACCTGGGCACACGTCGCAGTTACATATTCACGTCAAACACTCAGCAAGATTCCCGAGGGAGCCTGACCATTTGTCTTTGCTTTCCCTACAATCCACACCTACAGGGTTCCTCGCCATACAATCGACACATTTGGAATCTTCTGTGATGTTCCCTTACCGAGCATAACTGACCCTTGCATTCACATAACCTCAGTACCTACTGTATGTTCTATACACCTTGAGGTCTGTCACCACAGATCTACATTCCATTCCTGCCATCCCAAAAGTCATTAGCTTGTCCCAGCACCAGCTCAGAAGCCCGAAGTCTCATCTGAGGCTAAAGGTAAAACTCCTTCTATTTGTGAACCTGTAAAAATAAAAAACAAATTTATCTACTTCGAGGTACAGTGGGACAGACACTGGGTACATATTCCCATTCCAAAAGCGAGGAATAGACAAGAAGAAAGAAAAACCAGGCCCCGAACAAATTCAAAACCCAACAGGGCAAACATGAAGCGCAGTGGAGCATCTGGGCCCCCAAAGCACAGGGCAGCCTCACTCCTACAGCTCCGCTAGGTGAAGCCCATTGAGCCGCCCTGGTACCTGCAGCTCTTCCATGCCAGTGCTGACTTTGCCAGCAAACCCACAGTTCTGGGCTCCTGGCGGCACTCCTGCCATCCTGGCTGCACTAGGCACTTCCCCAGTAGATGACCTCTGCTGCAGCTCCGCCCCTGCAGCTGGTCTCTGCCTGGGTCCCAAGGCTTTTCCATATGTCCTGTGGACCCTGGGTGGAGGCTGCCACGTCTCCACTGCACTCATTTTCTACTGGCCTGCAGACTCAACATGACACAGATGCCACCATGGTTTTCAGCTTTATGCTCCCCAGAGCTGCTGAGGCAGAGTTGCTGTAGCCAGAGCAGCCAGAATGCAGGGCGCAGTTGGATGAGGGCAACAATGCCCAGGTCTGTCCTCCAGAAAAATCTCCATTCTCCTCGGCCTCTGGGTCTGTGATGGGAGGGGCGCTCTTCCAAACTTCTGAAATGCCTTCAGAGCCTTTCTCCCATTGTCTTGGATATTAGCATCCAGCTGCCCCATCCTGGGCTCCTGAGTTACTTGAATCAGCTTGGCATTTGCCCGCAGTTCACTCACAGTCTCAGGCAGTTCTCCAACATTCGCTCACACAGTTCCAACAGCTGCATTCACACACCCCCTCAAGGAGTGGTTGTCCTGCCCTTGCTCATGTCTGCAGCTATCCTGTAACCATTTCCACATCATAATGGAGGCTGACTTGTCCACCTTTTCACCAGGTGAAAACATACGTGAAATTCTGCAAGGGCGGCCATCCTCAGGTAACCTGCCTATCTGTATGTGGCACTTTTTTCTCGGGTTACTAGGGCACCTGTCAGGCCATCGGGCTTCTGTGGCACCCTGTGAATCTTCTCAGGTTTACATGGCACCCAGCAAGCTTTCCCAGGTATATCCAGCACCCAGTGAGCCATCTGCATGTCAGACAACTGTGACATGTGTTTACTATGTCTTCTCCAGAGCACATCACACCATCCACCCCTGGGTCCCATAACTGCAGCAGCCAGGGGCTCTGCCTGTTTCTGCCACTTTACTCTTTCCCAAGCCAACCAATTCGACCTGGGTGTATGGGACATAGGTCGTGAATTTGGTCACCTGTGCGTTGCCTGCCAGTCTGCTTGGTCCCATAGGCTGCTCGTCTTCCACTTTCTGATGAGCAAAAGGTCACTCCAGGAGATGCACAGTCTCCCCCAACTCGCCATCAGGTTGGTCATCCCCAGTGTTGGAAGCCGGAGTGACCTGTTGCTGTACTTCAGCCTCCAGGGCAAGTAGCTGTGTTCCCAAGTCTGCTTTCTGTTGCAAATCTTCAGGCCATGTTGCTTCATGGGGTTTCTGGTCCATTTTGGCTCACAGTACAGTGAGCAACAGCCAGACCTGGTCAGCGGGAAAGCAGCCACTGGGGGACACATGCTCAAGTGCAGCCACATTTCCTGCCACTCCCTAGGGGCTTTCTGCTTCTTTACTTGCTTGGCATCCTACCCATGACACCAGTTACTGGCCTCTTTTACCTGCTTGGAATCCGACCGACAACTCTGACTGTCAGGCTAGGCCTCAGAGAACCTTCAAACCCATTGTACAGACTGGGTCACAGATCTGTTATATAAAGACTGGGTCACATAACCCTCATGTGCCAGGCTGGGTCACCAGCCCCACCCAGAGTTCACATGCAGTTCTGTTAATGGGGATACCCTTCCATGACATCCCTCCTGGACTGGACATTGGCACAAATCCACACACCCTGCAGTCTGACCAATTGTGAGCTTCAGCATAGGTGGCAGGCCAGGTCAGAAAGGCATTCACCATTGCTACAGGAAGGACCCTGAAAATGAGGAAGGTACAGAGATAAGACAAAAGGTTTAAAAAGCATGAGAAAAGGTAAGACTTTATCTAATAATAATATAGCTGCTGTTTGATAACATAGGCCAACAGCACCCATTATTTGGGCATTTTCCAGGGTGGGCAGTGCCACACATTTAACCTTTGACATTATCATTAGGTACAATATTATCGTAGCTGCGAGCCTCAACTGGAGGCCACACCAGTAACCTAATTTCTGTCCCCTTCTTAATGAGTGCCATGGGGGCTCTAGTGGTGAGGGAGGCTCCCATTTAGATAAAGAGTGGTTGAGTGTGATGCCAGAGGTAAGGTCTCCCCCAATGCAATGACAACAGCAAGACACCTGGGAGGGGGTGCCACTTTAGTTTCCAGTCTATCAAAGTGTCACCGGGTGGGACGTCCTGTGGCAAATGCAGAACCAGTCCCTCAACTGCCGGATGGAATGCAGTCCCCCTTCTTGTCCTTGCATGTTTAGAGCTGTGGTTATTGGTGTGTGTCCTGCAAGCCAGTCATCCACAGACTTGTGCACTATGAGGCAGCATTTATGAGTCTTATGGCTTCAGTCACTTGGGAAAACATGCCCTGCTGGTCCTCTCTGATGCCAACGTTTTCAGTGTAGTTTTCAACATCCCATTCATACGTTCAATGAGTCCAGTGGTTGTGTGGTTACAAGGCAGATGAAAAGTCCACACTATGATGTGGGCCTCTGACGACTCTTAGGCAACATGTCCAGTGAAATGACTCCTGTGATCCCTGTCTACAAGCCAGGACCCCAGACGTGTCTACCTGCCATAGAGTGACAGGTGGGTGGAACACCCAATATTCCCTGGCAGGTGTCTTGGGGACATGGTCTCAAATGACTCTGTGGAAAATCCTTGTCTTCAGCCTGAATATCTGAACATTTTATGGGCAGAGCAGTCTCTTCTCTGTGTCCTATATTCTTTGTTGGCCCCAGTGTCTGGAATTTTGATGAGCCCAGTCAGCCACTTCAGAGGGTGTTAGCAAGTCTTATAGCAGAACAGCTGGGGCTGTAGGTAAGGCATCAGCCTCATGAGTGCACAGCAAGGTGGTTGCGGACTGAGCTGACAGTAGCCTTAAGACACCTGGGGTTGTGGCTTGAAGCAGATTCCTCATGTCCCTCCACAATTCCACACCCCAAAGAGTCTTTGAGTATTGTCCAGTTTTGTTGTTGTTTTTGTCGTGTTTTGTGGTTTTTTTTTTTTTTTTTGGTTTTGGTTTTTGTACCACGGTGGCATCCAAGTCGTCAGACCGTTCTAAACAGCATCAACTTGTGAGTCAGTGTGATCCTCACCACTTGAATTTCAGTGCACTGGCTTCTCAGTTTAGTTCTTCCTTCATACCAGATGATGCCAGAGCACAACAGGATGGCAGAGAAATGGCAGGTGAGTGGATTTCCCTGCTTCTACCATCTCCACACCAGATATCCTAGTGACGGGTGTCTACACCTTCCACCACAGAATGGAGAGGTGGAGCAAAATCTGCTAGTGTTGGGGTGGGGTCCAAATTCATGTATGTAACCAGGCCCCAGCAGTGTGTATAGTTCTTCTGACAGCAGACTAGTTTTGTAAGTGTTTCAATGTCGTAATTAGTATGTCATTTCTGCAATGCACTAACATGAGCCCAGACACTCATCAGCTTCAAAAGCATGTCTTTAATTCAGCCACTCACTGGCACGGAGGTGCACACTTCCACCAGCAAGTTGATGTCAAAACTTCAGTCTGCTGCAGTGTCAGATAGTTGGCCAGGATCTGTTCTCAATAGAGCTGTGTATGGTTTTCCTACTTTTCTGTAGCGGTGTCCAGAACCCTAATGGGATGCAGTTCCCATTCTGCTTCCACCATGGACCCCAATCAAATCCCTCTAGATAGACACTAGCATCCATTTTATATCTTACACCTGGCATCAACTTTTCTATGACCTGTACATGTTTGGCAAACAATTTAGCTTTATCAAGTGCCTCTTGTGGGCAGCATTCCTATCCTAGCTACCGACCCTCTTCACTATAGCATCGATGGGTCTCGACATTTGTGCTAGTTGCATGTTTCCACACATGGATATCCCGATTTCCCAGCACCATTTCTTGAAGAGGCTGTCCTCTGCCCGTTTAATGTTCTTGTGATATTACTGAAGATCAATTGGCTGTAAACATGTGGGTTGATTTCTAGGTTCTCTATTCAGTTCCATTGATCCACGTGTCTGCTTTTAAGCCAGTACTATGCTGTTCTGGTAGCCATAACTTTGTAGGATAACTTGAAGACCTGCTGGAGGACACAACAGCATCACAACAATTAAATTCTAGGGGAAAATTTAATCAAATAGGTGAAAATATGTATACTGAGCACTCTAAAGCATTGATGAAAAAAAGAATGAAAATGACGGAAAAAAAAAACCAACCAAAAAACCTGTGTTCACAGATTTGAAGAATTAATGTAATTGTGAGTTTTATACTATGCCAAGCATTAAACACAATCTTTATCAAAATCGCACTTCAATTTTTTACACATAAATGAAAAGAAATTCTAAAATTTGTTTAAAACCACAGAAGACCTCAAATAGCCAAAGCAATTCTGAACTCAACAACAAAGCTAAAGTCCATGCATGATTTTTACATTACAAAAAAGAATGAAAAGTTTTCTACTGAACCTTTTTGAGACTATGTTATAAGACTGTAAGTCATGTTCAACGTTACTGGGAAATATTGGTTTTACCTTTATTGCTTGTTTAGACAACCGTAATCATACTTTGCTGCAAACTGCAAGTCCTGATCTTTCTGCTGGTAACTGTCATTCTGATGTCAATTTGGGTTTCTTAGCCCTTTTGCGCACAGCTCAGGCATGATCCCTTGCACACCTCTCAGGACGCAGCCTGGAGCCTTGACTGTGGTCTGCACCCACATTCATTCTCTGAGCCTGTGCTTTGTGGGTCCCCTTCAGCTACACACCTGCAGGTCAGGTGGTGAGCCAGGTCTCCATGCAGATGCAGCGGCTTCCTCTCCACCTGCTCCTCTCCCTGCTGCTGTCTCCATTGGCTGCTTCCTAGGGGGTTCCCTTTCTGTCTTTAATTCTTCCAAGGCAGAGTTTCAATGTTGCAGGTGTATGAATTCAGCAGGGATGGAGAATTCCAGATTCTCACACCACCAGGACATGGCTGGGAGGGAAAGGGGTGCTGCCTGGTTGTTGGCACTTATGGTGTCCTGTGGACACAGCAAAAACAATTCCGATTCACAGGGACTGCGGTCATCACCTTTCTACCTTCTAGAATGTGATATATAAAGATATTTCATAACCCATCAACAGAAGGATTAAATGATCAATTAAAAATGGGCAAGGAATGGAATACACCTGAAAAGTGAATAAGAGAAATATCTGAAGAGCAAATGAAAAGATCGTCAATGTCATCAGTTATCAGGAAAATACAAATAAAAACACAAGGAAGCACTTCAGATCCACTAAAGTGGCCCCAATTTAAAGGAAATGAAGAAGTATCCTCATGGATATGTAGACATTGGAAAAATTGCAGAGAGCTGGTGTTCAGGCAAAATGGTAGAACGACTGTGGCCACGATTCTGGCAGTTATGTAAACAGTTTAATGCAGAATTTCGCCATGACCCAGTAATTCCACTCCTATTTATAAGCCAAGATAAGTGAAAAGAGGTGCCCAACAGAAATTTCCATGAATGATCACAGCAGCACTATTCACAGGAGCTAAAAAGTGAATAATTCCAAACTTTCACTGACTGATGTGTTGATAAACAAATGTGGTAGAATTGGAAAGTATTCACCTATAGAAACGAATGAGGTACTGACACACGCGACAACAAGAATGAACTTTGAAATCATTACAGCATGTAGAAGAAGCAGACCCAAAAGACCACGTATTATATAATTCCATTTTTATGAAATATGCAGAACAGGTGAATCCATAGAGACAGAAATCATATGAGTGGTTTCTAGGGGCATTCAGAGACAGGAATGAAAAGTGACTGTGTGTAGGGTGTGGGCTTTACTGTTGAGGCAATGAAAATGTCCTGTAACTAGACACTGGTGATAGCTAACAAACCGTGTGAAAATATTGTGTCACTAGACTGTATAGTTTAAAATGGTTAAAATGCTGAACGTAATTTTATATAAATTGTACCATCACATGCCTTAAAGAAAACATATTAAATTCAACTTGTTTTTACATTAATCGTTTTAAGGTAACAGAAACCACATTTTAAAGGAACCCACAAAAAGCAAATGAAAAAAAACATAATAATAAGATTTCCTGAGAAAGACTTCTAGTGAAAAAGGACTGAAAGGAAACCCTGTTTATCTTCTGCACCTGCTCTTCAGTGGAAATTCCGTACTAAGTTTGCGCTGAGCTCCTCCTACCGCCAAGTCCACTCCTGTCTTCCAGCAGAGGTTTGTTTGTATCTGGGCTTGAACTGAATTCCCCTCACTGTATTTCTCACTCAGTAGTACATGGTGGTGTCCTGGGATCTCAGGCCACTCCTAGTTAAAGAAGTTTGGCTCCTGGATGTTTCCCTCGTGATGCTGACTTGGGATTTAAGAGTTGTGCTTCCACACACCTCATATCATACTGACCCACTCCAGTCCCCTTTCTGGAGGCTGGTGGATCCAGTGCCCATCACAGCTGGTTAAAGAGAATCAAGAAATAGTGCAAGTGAGGAACAGGTTCTGTGAGGGCCTCACCAGGCACAGCCCTGTTTCCTGCAGTGTGACTTGGACAGGAAACCTAGGGGTAAGGAGCATCACCATCAGTCAAACACACTGGAAACCCCATGCCCAAGTCCCTTTCCTGAAGTCCCAGAGACACTCACAGCAGGGAGTGGCCACCAGGCAGAGGAGCAGCCCCACGACATCCATGCTCTGATGAAGGGCTCCTGGTGGAAGGAGACTGGGGCTGCTTCTCCAAGGGCTGGGCGTTCAGCCTGACACTGGGGTCTGCTTTGCACGAGGGAGGTCTCTGAGGTTATAAGTGTGGAGCAGAGTGGAGGGTGTCGACCTACCCTTCATTTGTGCAGAATGTTTTACCTTTTGCTGCTGAAAGGAAATTTGGAGGCAGAACTTCAAAGACTCTTCTTTGCCTCACTGCCTGGTCATCATCCGGTCTCCAGAAAAATATTAAGAGAAGTGGAAATGGAGAATGCAGAGTTTGTCATCACAGAACATGTAGAAATGCTTCAAGTGATTTCTGGTTCCAGGAGAAGTCCGTGACCTTTTGATCCTCACGTGCTCCATTCCCATGTCTGGTCTTTGAAACTGATGGTCAGTCAGTGGCCTCAGTCTCTCTGCACACACATCGCTTATGTGTGACTTCAATAAAACAGTTGTGCTTCTGGAGAATCTTGGAGTTGGTTCCCTTCAGAACAGGCAGACTTTCCTCAGATAGACAGATATGAGTATGTGCCTTTGTGGGGTGTGTGTGTGTGTATTTTAGAGAAACAGAGAGACAGAGAGACAGAGAGGCCTCTAGTACATCCGGCTTCTCAGAGACAGTTACCAAGGTAAACATATAGACATGAATATCCCTCCACTTTTGGAACAACCACATGGGATTAGAAATATTACTGTGGAAATTTCTAGAAAACTCCATCTTCCTCAGTCTCATTCACAAATCATCTGTTCACACTCCTGCCCCAACACTTCTAACGTCAGTCTTAACGGTCACATAAGACTCAGTCTTGAGGTTCATAATCTCATCACTTGCTTCTGCTCAGAGGTGACTCCTCGGTGGTGTTTTCTCCAGGGCAGATCCTCCTGCATCTGCAGACCTGTGAGATGGACACGCTCTGTGCCCTGCCTCCCCTTACCCAATGTACTCTGGTGATTCATGTCGAGGATGATGATTATATCCCATCCCTTTCACCTGGGACTCAATGGATCACAGCAACTCTGAATGTCAGCTGGGCATAGGGTGCCAGTGTCGGGGTTCTGGTCCATTTCTACAGTTTGGTGATGACACTGCATGACCCACGGCTTCTGTCTTTGGGATTCTAGTCCCACCATTTTTGGCACACTTTCTTTCTCAATTTGAAATTGTTTGTGTTTGCAGTTGATTATTTCTTTTAGCCCTTTTTATTTAAAATGAACTGCAAGAAGTTGTAAGTTGTGAAATTGTATTAAAATAGATGTACAAATTGCTCCCTTATGACAGTACAAGTCATACAGCAGACGATCTTAGGTAAACACAATAGAAACAATGACTTTGAAATGGAGAAGGTGTACAAATAAAAAATAGGGACTATACATTACATCTGTGTAAATCATCAGATTCCAAATAAGAAAATGGTAAAGTGATTGGAGTAAATGACCTGTTTTCTCAGTTTGTGGGGTTTAAGAAAAATTTAGACTCAAGTGTAGAATGGTGGAGTAGGTGTAAAGGCAAAGATTTGCTCATTGAAATGGAAAATGCAGAAACCTACACACAAAAAAGAAAACAAACAAACAAATAAGAAACAACAACAACAAAAACATGCTCACAGACTTGCTCTGCACCTGCTCCAGGTGCTGGGCCCTTTGGGCAGAGGGTCAGGAGTGCCACTCTAGATCAGTCCTGTGTCACCTTCTAGGGTTCTTGCTGCTTTCCCCAGACCAATGTTGTGGAGATTTTCCTCTGTGTTTTACTCTAATAGTACCATAGTTTCAGGACTGAAATTTAATTATTATTCCACTATGAGTTGATTTTTGTGTAAGGGTGCAATTTCATTCTTTTGCATGTGGATATCCAATTTTCCCAACAAAATTCTGCAAGACATTTTGCTCTTCTCATTATGTGTTCTTGCCACCTTTGTTAAAAATCAGTTGAACATAAATGTTGGGTTTTATTTCTGGGCTCTCTGGACTATATGTCTGTATGTCTGTGTGTATGTCATCACCATACTGTTTTGATTATTTTAGCTTTATAATAGATTCTGAACCATGATCAACTCAGAGTTATCTCTGGGATGCAAAGACGGTTCAAAAGAAGCAAGTAAATAAATATGATAAATGCCATTACAGAATGAAGGGGAAAAACCTATAATCATCTCAACAGAGGCAGAAAAAGGACTTGACATCCTTCGATATCTTTTTAATAACAAAAATTTCAACAAATTAGTGATAGACATATTATCCTTCACTATATTAACGGTGATATAGGACAATCCCACAGCTAATGACATGCTTAACAGTGAAAGTCTGCCTTTGTTAAACATGATCAGAATAAGAACTTCTCTCACCACTTCCTTTCAACATAGAACTGGAAGTCTAGCCAGAACATTGAGGTAATAAAAATAAATAAATGGCATCCACTTATGAAAGGATAATAAAAACTATATATTTGCTGATAACATGATCTCATATATAAAAACCCTAAAGACTCTGCCTGTTAACTGTGAGAACCAACAAACACATTTAGTAATTTTGCATCCTAAAAAATCAGCACATAGAAAGCAGTAGTGTTTCTATACGCTACCAATAAACTATCTAAAAATAAATCAGTAAAACAATTCTATTAACAATAGCATCAGAAAAAATAATTAAATTCCTGGGAATAAATGTAACCAAATTGCTTAAAGATTTGAATATTGAAAACTCTAAAGCATTGATAAAAACTTGTAAGTAAAGGGCAGACACAAAAGTGCAGATCAAGGAAGCTACAGAGCACCTAACAGGATGAATCAAAGCAAAAGAAATGAAGCACAAACACGCACATGCACACACGCACATATGTACACGTACACACACATGCACACACGCACATATGTACACGTACACACACATGCACACATGCACATATGTACACGTACACACACATGCACACACGCACATATGTACACGTACACACACATGCACACACGCACATATGTACACGTACACACACATGCACACACGCACATATGTACACGTACACACACATGCACACATGCACATATGTACACGTACACACACATGCACACATGCACATATGTACACGTACACACATGCACACATGCACATATGTACACGTACACACACACATGTGCACGCACAAGCACACACACACACATACACACCCATGACCAAGATGTTAAGTGTTATAACATTAAATCCTCAGAACATACCTAACGTGGTCAGGCTAAGAAACGCTTACACATAAAAGAATAAAGGTAAGAATTAGAGCGGATTTCTCGTAAGAATCAAAGCCAACAAAAATTGAGAGATTTGAAATGTTTAAAGTTTTGGAAGCTTCAACCAACACCACCTGGGACTCTCAATTCAGCTAAATGATCCTCCAAGATGGACAGAGACCAACAACTCCTCGTATGCACCTTCCATCCAGAAAGGAATAAATATTTGATATAAATTGAAGAGCACAGCAACTATAGCCAATAAAAATAGATTATATATTTCAAAATAGCAAAGAGTGAATTTCAAATGTCTCACCACAAAAATAAAATGAGGTGATAAATACGTTGATCACTTTGACCTAATTATTCCACATTATATACGTTTATCAGAGCACCACATAGTTCCCCACAAATGAATACAATTATGATGTGTCATTTAAGAAAACATTAATAACAAATGAGAAGGAGAAATAGCCTCTCTCAGACCACACAGTGGTGAAGGATCAAGGCATCCCTCAGAATCACGAACGAGGTGAGCACAGCTGCCAGCACAGCTCCTATTGGACACCTTCAATGTGACAAGTGGATGTAAACAAGCAACAATCACGAGGACACACACACGCAGTCCTTGACCTTCGGGTGCGACATAAGGGGTCAGGTTTCAGGTCTTGCACATAAGAAGCTTGGACGTCATCGCTCCCATCCAGATAACAAGAAAATCACTGAACAGACAGAAAATCAGTGACTCTTCTTAAATATCTAAAAGAAGTGACGTTACAGGGTACACTACTGTCCCCAAATTGAAGATGCAGTCAGGAAGACACAGAGGGTCACAGCTTGTCTGATCAGAAACTCATGAGCAGAAACCTGTGTGTGGTCCAGGATGGGGGAAGATACACCAGAGCTGTAGGTGAAGGATTGCTGGAGACTCAGGGTGGGGAAATCTGAGAGTTGGGTCCGTCCCAAGGGGACAGTCTTAGAGATCCCAACCTTTTAAAATCCACCTCAGCGGTGCGATGAGGTTCTCAATGAAAATACCATAAAAGAACCCTCATGCTCCCTGCAGAGAAAGGGGGAAGGAGCCATTCTCGGATTCACCAGAGCAGGATGCTCTTCAGAAGGTCACCTAAGGAGAAACTAATTTAGCTGATCCCAAGAGGTGATTATTTCTTCAGAGCATAATTGACCACAGAGAAGAGAAACACCCAACTCTGTCCCCTTCCCTGAGAGCCTTCCAGTCTCGCCTAAGAGCCTCATGAAGGGAGAAGCGCCTGTGAACGTCACAGCCAGGACACGGCTCACTAAAGGACAGAGCTCGTCATAGGACTGTGCAGTGCTTCCCTACCACCCACACTACCCACACCCTACACACAACGTTGTGATCTGACAAGTTGTGACCCTCTGTGTCCTCCTGACTGCATCTTCAATTCGGGGGACAGGAGTTCACCCTGTGAACTCACTTCTTTTACAGATATAAGAAGAGTTACTGATTTTCTGCGTACTAACAGGGAAAAACTAAAACACCACATGCACCTTAGACACTATTTAAGAAGTCTCTGAAAACCTAGTCCACAGAGGAGACACAAACAAGGACACCAGGGGACATTTTATCCAGTCCGTAGCTTGCTTTGTCATCTTCTTTACAGTGACTTTTGCAGAGACAGACTTTCTAATTAATAGCTCCAGCCTGTCACTGTTTCTTCCCTGTGTTGTGCTGTTGTCTCACCTCCATTGCATGTGGTATTTTCTCTTTTTATGAAACATTCGTAAGCCGTAGGTGCCTGCTCAGCACCACGTGAGGTCCCTACCTTCAATGATCAGCCTCATTACTGGGCCCCTCATCTGCACCTGCACAGGAGACTTGGTAAGAATTGAGCAGGGACCTTGACTCAGGGAGCTGAGTGTCTAGGGACAGATCTAGTGAGAATTTAAACAGTGGTAGACAGAGGATGGTATTAGGGCAAGTGTCCGTGATGTCTGAGGGACAGCAGAGAGTGGGCAGGGAGCAGGGCTCTGTCCAGCTGCTTCTCAATATCCACAGGGAATCACCCCAGGGAACCTGAGATACACAACTTGGGACACAGTTCCCAGGGCTGCTTTGAGAGGCCCCACCCAGAATGCAGCCCAGCAGGGCCCTGGTGGGTATTTCTCTCTGTGCTTGTCACCCTGAAACCTCCACAGAGAAGTGTAAGAGCTGTGTCTGGCCCTCAGGCAGCTGCTTCTCCATCCAGGACACTGGAGGATGGACAGAGAGTGGGACAAATAATGAACATCAGTGTCCATGGTGTGGATGAGGAACCAGAGGATAAACTGCCCCAGGCAGGACACGGACCCCATGGACAGAGTTCCTGAGGGATGATCATAACCATGTGGCAGCACGTGTGCTTGACTGAGGAAAAGGACCACTTAGGGACACTGTGCGCCTGGACTGAGCTAACCTTTAGGGAAAAATATTGTTGATCACGTGAAGATAAGAATCTTTACAATGATTTGTGTGTCAGGAAAGAGAACAGGTCATGTTCACACCTGAGAAATGAAAGGTCCCAGTGAGTGGAAACATCTTATCTACAAATGAGGGAAGTTACTTCAGTCTGTGTTGCCTGCAGTGAGAACATGGGAATTAGAGTCACAAACAACAAAGCAGGAAATGACCCTGAGGGACATCTGGGAGTCAGCAGAGCAGAGGAAACCTCAGATCCCAAGAGGAACCCCCATCCCCTCTCTGCACCTGCTCCATGGGGCAAAGGAGCTGGGTAGGCCTTGAGCGCTCCCTGCAGCCCAGACCACTCCTGTATCCTGCAGGGAGGTTTGTGTCTGGGCTCATGCTGACTTCCTGTCACTGTGTCTCTCGCACAGTAATACAGGCCCGTGTCCTCATTGGTCACAGAGCTCAGCTGCAGGAAGAACTGGTTCTTGGACGTGTCTCTGGTGATGGAGGTGCGGCTCTTGACGGACGGGTTATAACCTGTTCTTCCACTATAACTAATGCTTCCAATCCACTCAAGGCTCTTCCCCGTGGGCTGGCGGATCCAGCTCCAGTAGTAATCACTGGTTGTGATGGAGAATCCAGAGACTGTGCAGGTGAGGGAGAGGGTCTGCGAGGGCTTCACCATTCCTGGGCCCGACTCCTGCAGCTGCACCTCGGACAGGACACCTGGAGACAAGGAGAATCAATCACTGTCAGTCACATGCAGTCACAACCATATCGTAGACCCATGTGTTACATCTGAGACACTCACCTTGGAGAGCTGTCACCAGGCAAAGGAGAAGACCCCACAGTCTCATCTTCTGTTAGATCTCAACTCTGCCTTCCCCAGACACCTGAGCCCTGTCTGAGGACAGACCTGTGAGCTTCCACCACCCATGATCTACATTTACCCTGGAGCTTGAAGGAAAATTTGCATGTGGGAGAGCTCTGTCCTTATAAGCGGTAAGGAACTGAGGTGGGACTTCTGCATTTTTGATGGGCCTATATTCTATTATTTTCTGAAAATTACATGACATATAATTATCAGATGTGAAAGAACACTCCATAATGTGGCCCCAGATTTCTTAGCCCAGATCTACCTTCCTTCTACCTTCTCTTGTGCCTTGTCTTGGGCCCAGCCCAGCTTTTCCCACAAACTCAAGCTCTGGGTCGTTCTTTTACAGTTCTGATCACAGCACAAACCCTGCTTCCTTTCCCTGCACCCTCTCCTGTCATGTGGTTCTCATCACATCTGAGAGCTTGTTACATTGTTACATGGTTGCTGTTCCATGAGTTCCAGGCCTGCCTTGTGCTCCGTCCACCATGTGATACAAGACACAGCACATGGGAACCCACAGGGACTCTGCGAACTACAGCATCCTGTACATGACTGAGGAAACTGATTCTCACTGTTTGGAAAAGATAAATGGACTCTTTTAAATGCACCTTAACAAGGTAAATCCTGTGCTTCTAATGTGTTCGAATTTTCAACAGAAATTCAGTTCTCACCCTTATTATTTTAAACATTGATGTAATTCTTTCATTTAGTCCTACAATCACATCAGATATCCCCGCTTGTGAAAATATCAATCACAATGGTTAACATGCAAGCAGTAATAATATCCCTAATATGAAAGTTTAAAAACACACTTCCCTTTGATGTCGCTGCATTGGGGCCCATGACAGCCACTCCATGACTGTGGTCACTGCCCTCTGAGATGCCGCCCACCACAGAGAAAGAGGCCAGGGGCTGTGCTGGATGCTGTGCTGTGTCTACTCCTGTGAGCCCCCTCTCAGTCCCAAGAGCAGGTCCATGTCATGGAGGGACAGCCCTTGAAGGCTCCTGAATGGATTATAAGTCAGGAGCTGCTGATGGACAATTCGGGGCTGATTCTTCAGTTCTTGTTAACTCATGAATTTTGCTGAGATTTTACCAAAATGGTAAAAGACCTGAAAAAAGGCAAAGGAAAACAAACACACTGAAATGACAAAGCAAGTATCAGACCCAGGATAAGATGTGACATAGGTTTTGGAATTATCAGAGAGGAGATTTAAAATAACTAGGTGTATGTGCAACTCTGTTTCGGTTTGTTTCTAAACCTTCAGCCGACTCTGCAGAGTCCCAGCTGCCCATGTCGATTTGCCCAGGATAATTTATCAGTACGTTCTGCCTAGTGTAGGAAACGCTCCAGCATCTCAGTGCAATAAAGTTTCAAGAACAAATACGTACTGTTTGCTCATTTCTACTCTAATGTGTCCAGGAGGGAAATTGTGGTGAGAAGAGGTGTCTGATTCATAACGTCACTCAGGAACCCAGACTCCCACTGGTTTGAGACCCAGAACCTACAGCTTGTGGA
Source organism: Cynocephalus volans (assembly GCF_027409185.1). NCBI lineage: Eukaryota > Metazoa > Chordata > Mammalia > Dermoptera > Cynocephalidae > Cynocephalus > Cynocephalus volans. The sequence continues at coordinate 186,773,403 of NC_084462.1, forward strand.
CTGATGCTTAATAGAAGACAGAAGGAGAGGGAATGATGAATTTCAGGTGGACTATTTTTTAACTGTTGTAAATACGCTTACCATGAGCTCTTCTCTGTTAACACATTGTAAGTGCACAATGCAGTATTGTTAACTGTGGGTGCAGTGTTGTAGAGCAGATCCCCAGAGCTTGTTCATCCTGTGCAACTGAAGCTTTGTACCTGTTGAACTTTAATTTAATTATCCAGGCTGTGACTGTGTATCTGTGTACCTTTCCTTTGGTTTGATTAATCATATGGTCCTGACTTACATCAAAAGATCAAAAATGTATGTTTTCTGTCATCTCTGCATGCAAGAGGACAACAGGTTTTGGGGGGAATTGGAGGGTAACACACTAACCATGTGTCACCTGAGTCTCTCTCTCTCCCCCCTACACACACACACACACACACACACACACACACACACACACACACACACACACACACACACACTCGTACGCCCGCCCGCACACATTCACCAGGTGAGTTTTTGGAAAATCTAACTTGAACGATGCCTCTGATTGATGCTGAGCAATTCCTTGTAACATACACAAATGTGAAACTTCACAGCCCTGTTCTGACATATGTCACTGTGTAGTGGAATAATCTTCCAAGGTACAGATTCAGCAGGTCAGCCCTGTGTGTTGTGGAGAATGAATCGTCGCTGTTCCTTGTATCATAATTATCCTGCTAGCCTCATTTGCATGTTGCATATTAACTTGCATTAGGAGTGTTTGTGTTTTGTGGATGGATCTATTTTTTAATTATTTAAAGAAAAAATAATATTAAAATTCATTAAGCAGGACTCTCACACCAATAAAAGGATAAAATATATTCAAAAATATGTCTTATATAGATTGTCAGAAAAGGGAGAAAAAATACTAGCAGAGAGAATTTTATTATGCTTTAAATGAAACAATGTTAAACACAATGACTATGCAAATAATAACCATAATGAGCAGTATTGATATGTTTAATGAATCAGTAGGCAAACCTAAACAACAGCAAAAAATAAATTATGAAACAGCAATGGCATTGGAGACCAACAGAGAGGTGAGTTGAGATTTTATCTCATGGATTTAGGGATTATAGGGATCAAAATTCTGAGCATCACTAGACTTGGATAGGACACAGATTTGTACGTTATTCTCTTCTGAAACACAAATATAGAAGAAAGAGAGAGAGAGAGAGACAAGGAGAGGGAAAGAGAAAACTATCACGGTGAAAAAAGGAAAAATGTTCAAGAATCAGACCTACAAGGCAAGGAAGAAAGGGGGTCATGGATTGAGAATAACCTTAGAGATCAGAAAGCAACACACCCCATCATGTCAAAATGTGCACGTAACTGTGTTAAATTTCTCTGCCATGAAAAGGTATGACGTTCCATCATTCACAGCAACATGGATGACCTTGGTGAAAATAATGTTGAGTGAAATAAGCCAAGCAAAGGGGAAAAAATGCCACATGTTCTCCATCATAAGTGAGAGGTAAGAGAGAACGAAGGAAGGAAAGAAAAGCCACAGGGGTGCATTGGTCTTGCAGAGGGACAGAGCAGACCTCGGGTTGTGGAATGGGGTGGAGACAAGACAGAGGGGGAAGGACATAAGGGATTAATTGTGCGGGGGACACGAGGAATAATCACAATTCGTAGAATAGGCATGGTAATAGTACTGATCTGGCCACCACATTTTGGGCACAAGTGCCGACGGTAAGCTTTGTACCCTGTGAATATTCATAACCAATAAAAAAAATAGAAAATAAAAAAAATATTGAATAAAAGAAGTAAAAGGCAAAATGAGAGCTTTTATTGCAAAAAGTGCATGCTATCGGCAATATCTGCAGTGCACGTTTGTATGTATTTGAAGGTAAGATGTTTGGGAATGCATGACCTGAAATCAGCAATGACAATATTGTCAGAGAAAAGCTGACATAAAAACACCGATGTTATGACGAGGCTTTATTGAAGTTCAATTATGTCTGAAGATAATGCCCTAAACTGCATGGCTGTGGTACTTGGTAACAAATCAATCACCATGTTACACTTTTTCAGGGTCTTCCCATCAGACTTTCTAACATGGGATAATTCAATTCAATTTCAAATGTAACAGGGTCATGAGGAAACTAGTAAAAGGTTAAAAGTACTCAGCAACACTTTTAATTTCCTCTTTAATTACAAAAGTGAGATTGACACTGGTTGATTTTTTATTTGTATGTTATGTTGTCAGCCCTTGGAAGTTCACATTCCACTTGCCTGGTAAATTTAGAGCATGACTGTGTTTAAAGGAAAGGCACAAATGATTGTTTAAAAATGTTTCCACTAATACTGACCCTCAATTCAAAGGATAAACATACCCTGCTGTCCTGTGTCCAGGTTCATAAGTAGAAAACTCAGCTCATTTGCTTATGTAATTTATTAATTTTTCCCTAAAAGTGTTTTCAGTGCAAAGTTCCTATCTCCATCGTGCTTCAGGTCTGTTCCCAAATTTTCAGGCTCAGAGATATTTGTATGTGTCCTCTGACCACTGAGGACACCAAGGATGATGGTTTTGACCAGAATACTCAGCCCGTTCCCTCTCTGTTGTCTGATTCCTGCCACCCATGGGACTGTCCACCTCAGTGCTCTGCAGCTTCTGAGGCCATCTGGACGTCATCTGACACCAGGTGTGTGTGTTGTGAGAGGTGTCCTGGGATCAGCAGATGCTCTGTCCTTACAGAAATACGGTGTTCTCAAGAAAGCTGCTTGATGGCTACAGACAATTTCAAGTTAATATTAGATAAATGTTTCTTTTAATCACAGATAAGTGAGAACATGTGGAATTTCTCTTTCTGTGCCTGACTCATTTCATGAAGATAAAAATAAATAAATAAATACACAATTAATCTGTGGGGAGGAGAAGACACAACAATTACAATTCCTTGTGAAGTTGTTACAACAAGTGAACAGATATGAGGTTGTTGGGAGGGGGCGAGGCAGGGGGAAGGGAGGTTTTGGTAATGGGCCTTAATAATCAACTACATTGTATATTGATAAAATAAAACAAAATTCATAAAATGTTTCTATGAATCAGCTCTACTTGATATAGACAAATTGGTTACTATGTTAAATCAGCACTGGTGGTGAATCTTTTCAAAGAGAGCTAATATTGCTTTGGTCATATGTAACTGGTCAACAAGATAATCCTGGGAATTTCTGAAGGTGGAACATGGCCATGAGACAAATCTCAAGGGCTCTGGACATCTGCAGGGGGATTTTCTTCAACTTCCTTCCATTCTTCAGAGGATTCAGAGGTGTTTTATTTACCACCTGCCTCTTTTCTCTATGTCTTGATCTTTTCTCTATGTCTTGATATAATCCATTGGCAAAATGTTACAGCTCTTTCAGTTGATAAAAAGCTGCTTTATTTTGTGTTTCCAACCTGTGATATGAAAAAAATTACATTAAGTGAGCTTGTCAAAATTCTAAACACAAGAGCACACACATATGAAACTCAGTCATGACTAGGAATTTTTTATTGAGGATGTACGTAATTACACATAAATTACATAAATATATTCAAGGTGAACCATGGCATGAGTCTCTAGTGATTATATAAGACAGAAATGGGCAGCCTCATTGGTGCTTTTTTATTGTTCCCATTAGGGACTTCTGTCCACGTGGACACATGACACAGTTCTACTCATGGAGGCAGGAGAGATGGTCTGCTGGGGCTTTCCTGATTCTTCAGAAGGGCATTTCAGAAGAATGATCCCCTTTCTTGTATAAAACAAAATATCATTGTATTTGTGTGTGACTGGAAAGTCATTCATGTCCACACTTGATAAGAGCGAACTGTGTCATGAAGCTAAATTGTGAAGCTTATTAGTGTCTAACATTGAGAAAACTAGTTAACTGGATACATGAATTGTTGAAATACCTAAGTCTGGATCCATTCTAATATGTTCTTCTTGTTTCACTACCTTGTGATTTGTGTCATTGTTTAGTCAGTTCCAGTCACCTGTTTACTTCCTGCTGAAATAGAGCACATAATCATCTAGAGATGTTAAGATTAAAAGGAAAATGAATAACTGACTTGAAAAATAACCTGAGTTCGAGGTCAGGTACCAATTACTTTGTTGTTAGTAATACAGGTAGAAGTTGTGAATAAATGCTATGTGCTCAAAATAATTTTATCGTATTTATGGCAATTCCACACATTTCTTAGATTTATTAGAGACTCACATTGAGAACCTTGAAATAATTATTTTGGGTTTATTAATTATGCCATTATAACACAACTGGTTATTTTATTAACCAGGAATTGCTATTCCAATGTTATCTTTACATTAGACTGAGATCCTCTGCCTTATGTAAAATAACTCCAGATGACAGAAAGTATTTCACTTATTACAGCTCATAAATTAGCCAAAACAGGAATAAGCACACGTGATTTTGGAGAAGTGCACGTCTGTGAACACTTTTCAAACAAAGGGGATTCTCACATCATCCGGAAAACAACATTAAAACAGACAAGCTCAGGAACTTTCAGAGCCGCTCCTATATCCCAATTACTTGGCTGTCCGGATGCTCTCAGGACACACACACATCTGTATTCACCTCAGTAGAACTCAGGTCATTTGCATATTCATGAGGTGGAGTATTTTATAGTTCAATAACTAGCTCGGCCTCAGAGGAGGAGACCGATGGCACATGGGCCACGCCACAGTGAGAGGCTGCAGGTCCAGGTCCTAATCCACCTTGAGGCCATGCATCTCCTGCCTCACCCCTGAGCTCAGAGCAGGCAGAGCTCCCCTCTCTGAGGAACAAGACCCCCCAGGACACTCGTCTCACTGTGAACCCACATCTGAGTATTATGGAGACCACCTCGATCATTTATGAGCCTGTCAGTGTCGCTATTGCTGAGCTGTTGCACTGACCCCATGCTGGCCTCACCAGGCACCAGAGCAGCCTCTGTAACTCAGAGAGAGTGACCATGAGTGTCCAGCAGGACTCATGGGTGGCTGTGAGATCTATTGGGCACTTCTGAGTTTGTTTCCCTGCACCTGTCTGGGTGACCTATGATCCCAGGCTGTTCAGTAGAAAGACCCCTGATTCTCAGAATAACCATGGAATGTGTGATCCACGGCTGGGTCCCTGATTATATTGACAAGAAGTTGAATGGGGCACTTCATAAACAAATATTTCCCAAAATATTGCTTGAAAATTCTGTTTTGAATTAATCTGAATCTCATCCCCAACTCCTCATAATAAAATGTACACGGTATTTACATAGTTACCATTCATGCACATTGGTCCTCATATCACTAATCTATTTATGATCAACTCAGGTTCATTCATCTGCCACCATCTCTGAATCACCACTTTCCTGTCAAACACCCAGGCCAGGTAACATCACTAGGCCTGAAATCTGAATGCCCTGTTACTGCGATCAGTGTGTAACCCAAAATTCTGCACCATTTGAATTAATGAAGGCATCCCTGTATTCCAGAATTTTACTAGTGAGACACCTATGAGAACTAAAAATTCCTTCTAAATATTGCTCTCCTTGCATTATCGTTTCAGCTGAATGCTCCAGGTAAAATAAAATATTGTAGGAACATCTGCACTGCTTTAAATATTTGCATTTATGTCAGTATTTTTGAAAGATGACGCTCCAGGCCTTGACAGCCTCTTCCCAGCCAGCTCTGCACATGCTGGAGCCTGTGCTGGGCGTGTCCTGAGCACCCCCTGCAGCCCAGTGCTGGCCCTGCAGGGGAGGATCCTGTCTGGGCTCAGGGTGTGTTCTCCTCACAGCGTTTCTACTGCAGTATTAAAGGTCTGTGCCACAGCTTCAGAGATTTCTTTCAGGGACACCATATGCTTTTGTCAGCATTTCTTAAGATAGTGAATTGGTCTCACTAAACCCAAATGCTCTGTAGAGAAAAAACAAGTGAACGTTTTATAAAACTACCTGGAAGCCTGTTCCCTGGAGCTGGCAGATGCAGTGACATAGTTGACACTCACGGTGAGTCCAGAAATTCTCCGGGGGTTGGGACAGTTTCTTATCTTCTTATCTCCTTCAGGGTTATCTTGCAGATGGTCATAGCAGAAAACACCTGAGTCTACAGAATTATGGGGCTCAGAGCCCACTCCACAGCTAATAATGCAGGTAAACGCGCGCGCGCACACACACACACACACACACACACACACACACACACACGGGCTAGTGTTAATGGTAATGAGCAGGAAATATGTACTTCTTGTCTGTATCTTACATGCAGGTAGTACCTCTACAGTGACCCTAGGCTTAGGATTGTGACTCACTTTGTCAAACAGAACAAAAGTAAACACAATGCCAGTGTAGACTTGGGAAGTACACACATTGTGGGATTTCCTGCTCTCCCATCACACAGGAACTCTGTAGATGCCTGTGAGATGGGGCCAGGGTCTCCCTGAGGAGGGCCAGACATACAAAGCCATGCCCAGTCAGTGCAACCAGACTGAGCCCCCTGACATGATCAAGTGGGATTCTTCCAAATGATGCAAGGATGGTTCAATATACTCAATTAATAGACATGATTCATTACTTCAAAAATTTAAAAAATATCAAGAACAAGAATCATATGGTCATCTCAAGAGACATAGAATAAGCATTTGATAAAATACGCAATCCCTTCATGATAAAGACTCTTCACAAATTAGGTATAGCAGGAAAAAATAAAAATAAATAAAAACTAGTAAATGCCAAACATGACAAACCTACCAAAAACATCATCCTGAATAGAGAAAAAAGAAAAGTTTTTGTTTGTTTGTTTGTTTTTCTTTAAGAGCAGGGAGAAGACAAGGATGGCCACTGTCACCTCTCCTATGTAACATAGTATCGGAAGAGCTGGCCAGAGCATTCAGAGAGGACTAAGAAGTAAAGGGAAACCCAATTGGCCAAAACAAAGTCGAATTGTTCCCTTTTGCAGATGACATGATCTTATATAAAGAAAAACCTAAAGAATCTAGTAAAGAACTCTTAGAAGTGACAAGCAAATTCCATAAATTAGTTTGAAACAAAATCAATATATGTAAAATACAGTAGTGTTTTAATACACCAAGAACAAACTATCAGAAAAGAGATTGAAAAAGCAATCCCATTTACAATACTCACCCCAAAATAAAATACCTAGAAATATATTTAACCAAGGAAGTGAAAGATCTCTACAATGAGAACTACAAAACAATGCTGAAAGAAATTAAATAGGACACCAAAAGACGGAACGCCATGTCATTTACATGGTTTGGAAGTGTTAATGTGAAAATGTCCATACCACCCAAAGGTATATACAGTTTCAATGCAATTGCATTCTTCAGAGAAATAGAAAAAACAATCCTCACATTCATATGGAACAACAAAAGACATCGAATAGAATCAAAAGGAAAAACAAACAAATGGGATTATATCATACTAAAATCTTCTGCATTGCAATGGGAACATTCAACAGAATGAAAAGATGACTTACAGATAGGGAAAAAAATTACAAAATATTCATCCAACAAGGACTAATATCCAGAATATGCAAGGAATTCAAACAACTTCACAGTAAAATACATATGTACATATATATGTAAAGTACATATATATATATGTACATACATATTTTAAAAATTGACAAAGGTGCTGAAAATGCATTTGTCAAAAAAGACATACAAATGGCCAGCAGTCATGAAAAAATGCTCAACATCACTAAGCATCAGGGAAATGCAAATGAAAACCACATTGTGACATCACCTCACTCCAGTTCCACTGGCTAAAATCAAAAGGACACAGAATAACAAACGCTGGTGAGGATGCAGACAAATGGGAACACTTCTAGACTTCCCGTGGAACTGTTAGTTAGTTCAGCTGTTATGGAAAACAGAATGGCCATTTCTCAAACAATGAGAAGTTACAGTGGGGTTGTTTGAGATCCTTACATATTCTGGATATAAATCCCTTGCCAGGTGTATATTTTGTAAGTACTTTCTCCCATTCTGTAGGTTGTCTTTCTGCTCTGTTGATTGTTTCCGTTGCTGAGCAGAAGTATTTTTATTTTCACATAGTCCCATTTGTTTAATTTTCTTTTGTGGCTTCGTTCTTTTAATGTACTGAACTACATTTATTCATTGCGTGTGTTGAACGATCTTTGCATCCAGCATTAAAGTGAACTTGATCTTGCTGAATAATACTTGCGATAAATTTAATCTTTGTAAATATGTTACGACTATTTTAGTGGCCTAACATATTATCTATCCTGAATGATTTTTCATGTGGGCTTCAGAAGAATGTGCGCTCTGCCCCTGATGGATGGGATGTTCTGTTCACTGTTTTTAGGTCCATTTGGCCTTAGATGTAGTTCAAGTCTGATGTTTCTTTATTGAACTTCTGATTGAATGATCTGTTTTTGAAAGTAGGGCATTCCAAACCCACTGTGACAATTGCTGTATATTTCCCTCCAGGTCTATTAATATTTATTACATATTTATGTCTGCATACACTCTCTATGTATGTACTTATGTACACATACGTATTTGAGTTGTTAAATGTTCTTGATGAATGAACTGCTTTATTATTATGAATAGCTTTTTAATCTCTTTTTACAATTTCAGACTTAAACTCTATTTGGTCTTAAATAAGTGTAGCTGCCCCTCCTATCTTTCAGATTCTCCTTCCTTACATCTCTTTTATTCCTTTCACTGTGAACATTTTGCGTGCTATTCTGCTAATCTATGTCTTTGACTGAAGCGTTAATCCATTTACATTCAATGTATATATTGATAGGTGAGGACTTACTATAGCCTTTTCATTTATTTATTTTTCGGATTTCTCTGATGATCCTGTGATTCTGTCTTTCTCTCCTGCGGTCTTCCTTTCTGACTTGATGAGATGCAGCATCAGTATGCTTTGATTCCTTTCTGCTTCACTTTCGTGTGTCCCTATAGCTTCTTGCTTTGTGGTTAGCATGAGGTTCATACACAACATGCAGTAGTTATCAAAGTTCCTTTGGTTGCAATAACAACTTACTTTTGATTGAGAAGAACCCAGCAATTAACTCCCCTCAGACACATTTTATGTTTTTGATGTCCCAATAGATATTTTACCTCGTGCATTCCTTAGCACATTATATCTCCATATAATACAGTTTTTTTTTCAGAATGTGTGCTCTTTTGCACGATGGAAAAGTTGAGAAATCTTAAGTTGAATCATCATAAGTCAGAGACTGTGCATCTTTCCACATGCTGCTAGACTGCACATTTTCTGTGAGAAATATACAGAAAAATTACTATTTACTTAAATCTAATTTAAATTCACATTGCATTAAAATCTCTGAAATAAGAAGTTCACACTTGCCATTTACTTTTTCATTGTTATATATGACATTGTTAAAATTTTAAATGTGTTAGTTAATTTAGTTAACATTGCATCAGACATTCAAGGTCACCGATGCCCTTATCATGAAACTAACATGCAGGTAAGAGCCACCGTGCACTGAAGAAGAATTTAAAAGGGCTGTTTTTTTGTGTTGGATTTTATGAATTTTTCATATATCTTGTGTACTAAGAGTTATAGCCTTGTGCGTGTGTGTGTGTGTGTGTGTGTGTGTGTGTGTGTGAGAGAGAGAGAGAGAGAGAGAGAGAGAGAGAGAGAGAGAGAGAGAGAGAGACTGGCTATTACAGGGACCCAACCATGTGACATTTGTGTTATAAGGCTACACTCTAACCAAATCAGCTCAGTGGCAGCCCCTGGATTCAGTTATAATACACATTCTCCACCTTTCCCTACATTCTTAGAAAGAATGCACGTTTCATTTGAATTCAGGGTACATTAATTTCCTCTAAGAGCACTCACTGTTGTGGATTGCTCTCTCAGCCCTTCTTCACATCTATTCCACATCATTGGCAATCATATTTGACTGCATGTATGTCACCTGGTCATTGGGGACATTGGTTATATACATTTTGGGTGTGCAATTGATACATTTTGATATACACATACATTGTAAAATGATACACCAATGAGAGTACCAAAGTATCTATCACTTCATACACTTATCACTTGTATGTGTATCTCGAGAACAGTTCACATATACCCTCTTAGAAGTTATCAAGTATAAAATACACCATTAGTAACTAATGTCACAAGGGTGTACATCAGATCTCCAGAAGTCATTCATCCTGTTAAATAAAAGCTTTGTGACCTTTTCCAGTATCTCTCTATTCCTACAACTCCAATTCTCTGAAAACCACCGTTCTGCCCTGTGAATTTCACTGCATATATGGGGTCTGCTCATTGGGGACATTGCTTACATTAAGGGTCACAAGCCTGTCTGGTCCATTACCTAATCACTGCGTGGCACTAGCGTCTCTTGGTCTTGTCCACCAGGTGCTGTGAAGCTGGTGGATCCATCTGGACATGCTCTGCCATAAGTTGTGTGACTTGTTATAGGTGGCCTGGCACCACCAGCCACATGTGCCCCTCACAAGATGCAGGCCTGTCCTGCACTAGTGCCTGAATTGCCTGGTTATGTGTCTGAAAGTCACAAGGGCTCACTTTCACAGGTAAGGAAGGTTCAGCTGACCCGCCTGTCACCTGTTCAGGCCTCCGTAGATAGATGAAGACACGATATGGGCATTAGGGGACTGAGTGGGGTTGAGTTCATCGATGGACAAACCTTTATTCAAATCCACAAGGGGCAGAGTTGTGCGTATCTGAGGTAAGGGGATCATGTATGAACAAACGGTGTTTTTCAGAGGTCAAAGAGTGTGAGCTTAGAACACACAGGCAATGGGCCCCCCCCCTTTTTTTTTTTTTTTTTTTAGTTAAATTATTTCCAGTCAAGAATGATGAGAATCTTCCGGAAGATCTGCTTGTCATGAATGAAACATGAGTCATAGAAATTCGGTGAAGGAAAAGACCTTAGTGACTGCTCAAATCTCATTTTCAAAAAACATCGTCAGTTTCTCCGTCGTTAACCAAGAGAGGATGTGAGGAGTTCAAAACACAAAGAAAAAGGCATGAAGTGTCTCAGGAGACACCTCTGACCTTGGAGAGGACACGAAACCATTGATGTCTTCAGGAAACACCTCAGTGTCCTCTGCACCTGCCACTGCCAGGAGGCCCCTGAGCTCAGTGTGTCCTGCGCGCCCCCTGGTGGTCCCGTGTGTCCCTGCAGTAGGTTCTTGTCTGGGCTCCCACTGACGTCCCCTCACTGTGTCTCTCGCACAGTAATACGTGGCCGTGTCCTCAGTTCTCGCATTTTCAGTTTGCAGATACAATGTGTTCTTGGCGTTTTCCCTGGAGATGGTGAATCGGCCCTTCACGGAGTCTGCGTAGTATGTGCTACCACCACTCCAGCTAATGGTTGAGACCCACTCCAGCCCCTTCCCTGGAGCCTGGCGGACCCAGCTCATGGCATAGTCATCAAAGGTGAATCCAGAGGCGACACAGGTGAGTCTCAGAGACCCTCCAGGCTTCACCAAGCCTCCCCCGGACTCCACCAGCTGCACCTCACACTGGACACCTGCAAACACAGAGACACCCTGGTCAAAAAACTCTCACACGAATCCACTATTTCTCCCACCCATAACCACACACATTCTCAATGTCTCTATTTCGCCCTAATATGACCTTTTAATATAGCAAGAAGGAAAACCCAGCTGAGTCCAAACTCCATGGTGACTCGTCTGTGTTCAGTCCTGATCACCGAGTTGGAGCACCTGGGGATCTGGGGCTGGTTCTTGTCTCCCAGAGCTGCAGGGTCAGGGCTGGGCTGCTTTACATCAGCAGAGGGAGGCCCTATTTGCATGTCCTCCTGCTACATAGCAGGCTCTGTGGTGGGAGCCTATGAAGAGGGCAGAGTCCAGAGCAGATGTGAGGGCTCCAGGGGAGTTTCGTGGCAATAACTATATTTGTGACAATATGTTTTTTATTATACGATTATAACTTGATAGATACTTATAATTCATCTACATTGTTTTTGCACAGAAACACAAAGTATTTGAGGCACTTATGAATAGTAATTCTTTATATAGATGTACAGTTATAAACAAAATCATCAAAGGATTATACAGTGTATCCAAGTGCTCATCTTTGGGCACAGGGAGCCTCAGTGTCTGGGTCTGTGCTCCACACCACGGATCCAACCCCAGGACAGAGCTGGGCCTGCCTAGTGACATTTGCCTAGTTAGGTTCTCTTTCCTGTAATCACACTTTGTGATTTTGGTGTGTTCTGCCTTTTATTCACATCATACTTAGAGAACCAGAGTTCATGCAGATGCAACTTAAAGGATCTCTGAAATTATATGTTCCAGTATTTCCTTATCTCTCTCTATTGACATCTGCTTTTATTTGTAACCATCATAAGAAGCTATAATAGACAGAACAAAAGGCACCTATTCAAAGTGTGCACTTGATGAGTGCTGACATACATGTGCACCTGCACAGTCACCACCACAATGGAAATAGTGCACAAATATTTCATCCCAAAGCATTTCCTGCTGTTCTTCTGATTTCTTCATCCCACTGCTTCCTTCCTCTCTCCGTTTGTCCAGGCAGCTCGTGAACTTCTTTATGTTACTTCACAGTACTTTTTTCTCATCTACAATTGAAGTAAATGTAATATACAGTCAGTGCTTGGGATTCCTTGCTATACTTCATTCTGATCTTTTTTTCAAAATGTGTGACTTAAGCACTCATGACTTTTAATACGGTGTAGTATCCCGATGTATGAAAATGCTTCTTTTATTCAGTTTACCTGCTAATGGGAATTTGGATCATGCTCAGATTCTGGATATTATAAAGTAAGCTGCTGTTAGAATACAAATGCAGAGATGGAGTAAAAGAGTTTTTTCTTATTGTTTCAAGAAACACAATAACACTAGCAAGCCCATTGGATAAGTGGCAAATTAGTGCATTTTCTTAAAGAAATCAAAGAGTGAAGTGAACAAGACAAACAGCAAACCTGAAACCTGGACAGAGTAGTTTTCAGGAAAAACAGGACCAAACTTTAGCTCACCTGGGTTGGAGATCACTAGATGGCAAACACACTAGAGTAAAGATGAAACTAGAAATAGTTCATGAATTTCCAAATGTCCAGTGTGCTAAAGCATCAGAGTGTGAATCTGCCGGGATGCACACATCTGCAGGGATCCTAACTTCTTTCTGGCTTCTCCAGGGTTGGGGAGAATCACTCAGCTCCCGCCTCCTGGGGTGGTGCTCAAGGGGGAGAGGAGGAGCCCCCTGCCTAGTGCTCCAGCACCTCCTCCAGCTCCTCCACACAACAAGTTATCAATGTGCACGGGAGGCAGCAAAGCCAATATTTATGCTTTACATTTTGAGAAACTGCTGAACAGTTTTTCAAAGTGCATATAAATTTTATGTTCTCACCAGCATTTTATGAACAAACTGATTTCTCCACATCCTCATCAATAGTTCTTATTATTCCTCATTTTTATCATATTCATACAACGTGGCACAAAACAGAAACCTAAAACATAAAAGAACCCGAATACTGAACACTGCATATTATTAATTCCACCTATGAAAATTATCCAGAATAGGCATGCGTGGAGACAGAAATTAGGTTAGTGGTCACTGGACCGGGCTAAACAGGAGAAAGGGAGGACTGGAATGTGACACTGAAGATATGTGTTCATTTGGGGATCTTCAAATAATCTAAAATTAAATTCTGGTGGTGTTTGCACAAATTTTGTTAATTATTTTGTGAGTAACATATACTGAAGTCTTCTAAACTGTACACTTTTATAGGTTGATTTTATCATAAGTAAAATATATTTCAATAATTTATAAAAAAATCTATCATTAACTTTCATCAATTAATACAGTTGTACAATTTTTTACAGTTTATAACCCATATGAAACATACTTTTGTGAAACAAACAACAAACATTGTGATGTCAGTAATTTAAAGGATATGAGAACATTGTCTATTTTCTCTTTTGTTCTCTGTGCTTTCTGGCTCATGTCCATAGAGTCTGCGCACACACCTAGTTCCTGAATTGTTTCACCTATATTTTGCCTTAGTAATTTTTCAGTTTCAGGTCTTATACTTAAGTCTTTAATCCACTTTGAGTTGTGTATACGGTGTGAGGTAAATACCTAGTGTCATCCTTCTGCTTATGGACATCCAGTTTTCCCTACATCACTTGCTGAGAGGAAGTCTTGTCCCCAATGTAGATTTTTGTTGCCTTTGTCCAATATCAGATGGCTGTGAGCCTGAGGGGTGATTTCTGTATTCTCAATTCTGCTCCACTGGTCTCAGTGTCTATAGTCAGTACTAATAGTGTCTACAGTCAGTAAAAATATATTTCAAAATAGCAAGAAGAGTAAGTTTCAAATGTCTTCCCCCCAAAATTCTAAGTTGATGCGATGGATATATTGACCAGCTTGACCTGGAAAATCTACACAACTATTCCAGTTGTCGAGAAGGCAAAACATCACTAGACAAAATGTCTCATTAGATTAGTTCTACTATGTTTCCATTTGTATTGTCAGGGCTAGTGCTCAGACCCTTCAAACCCATTGTACAAGCGCATCACAAACCCCTCACATGCCAGGCTCGGTCAACAGACACTTCACACACAAGTCCACACTAGGTAATTGGAAAGATTCCGGTATCATTGGCAGATGACATGAGCTCCATTTTCAGCAACAGCAGCAGCAGCTTTCAGGTCCAGCAGCTGACAAGTCTGGTGGTGGCAGAGGTGGTGGTGGCAGTGGCCTTGCAGAGGGTCCCAGTGGCACTGGCAGCAACAGCTTGGTCAACACCCTCCAGAAGCAGGAGAGGCTTCCCATAGCCCCTGTGGACCACCCAGGGGTGGGAAGAGCACCGTGGGTCAGAGCCACTCATCCTTTATACTTCAGTCCATAACCCAGGTCACCTGGGTGCACATGCACAATTACATTAGACAATAACCAAGGAACACCTGGGCGCACGTGCATATTTACATCAAATGCTCAGCAATATTTTGAACATCTGAGGGGTCCTGAACATTTTCCTATATTTTCCCAACAGATATAATTATTCTGCATTATATACGTTTTTCAAAACTTCAGTCTGTTCCTCATAAATGAATACAATTATGATTTGTCATATAAGATGATATTAATAAAAAGTGAAGGAGATACAGCCTCTCTCAGACCACACAGTGGTAAAGGATCAAGGCATCCCTCAGAAATCCCGAATGAGCTGAGGACAGCGGCCAGCACAGCTTGTATTCAACACCTTCAATGTGACAAGTGGAAGAAAACAAGCAGCAACCAGAAGGAAACACCAACACAGCCCATTCCTCCAGGTGTGACACGAGGAGTTCTGGGTTCAGGTCTCACACGTAAGAAGCTTGGGTGTCATCACTCCCATCCAGACAAAAGTAAAAACTCTGAACAAAATGAAAATTGGTGACAATTCTTATATCTGTAAAAGAAGTGAAGCCACAGCGTGAACTGCTGTCCCCAAAACTGAAGATGCAGCCAGGAAGACACAGAGGGTCATAACCTGTCTGATTAGAAACTCATGAGCAGAAACCTCCGTGGGACCCAGGACTGGGGGAGATAAACCAGAGCTGCAGCTGAAGAATTGCTGAAGACTCAGAGCTGGGAAGTCTGAGAGTTGGGTGCAGCCCAGTGCAATGGTCTCAGGGATCCCCAAACTTTAAACTCTACCTCAGGGGCCCACCGTGTTCTCCTAGAAAATATCGGAGAAGAATCCTGATGTTCACAGCAGAGAAAGGGAGGAAGGAGCCATTCTGAAATACCCCAGAGCATGACCTTCTCTATAAGAAGCCTTGACCTCAGGAGAAGCGAGTTTAGCTGATCCTAATGGACTGCAGATTCATCAGAGCATCACTGACCTGAGAGAAGAGAAAAAACGAATCCCCTCCCCCTCCCGCAGGAGACTTGCAGTGTCCCCTAAAGGAAGGTAAAGGGAGAAGCACTTGGGAATGTCCCACCCAGGACACGGCTCACTACAGGACAGAACTCATCCTAGGACTGTGCACTGCTTCCCTACCCCACACCTTACCCACATCCACAGGGCTCCTGTATCATGACAGAGAGAAACTAAAACATAACATGCACCTTAGACACGATTTCAGAAGTGTCCATGAAAATGTAGTCCACAGAGGAGACAAAAACAAGGACATCAGGGACATTTTATGGAGTTTGTTCTTTGTCTTGTCATCCCATCAGGCTCTTGTCTCTGACAGACCCACCCCAAAATTCAGCCAAGCAGGGCTCTGCTGTGTTTTCCTCTCTGTGCTTGTCATGCAGAATCCTCCACATGGAAACATAAGAGCTGTGTGTGGCCCTCAGGCATCTGCTTCTCCATCCAGGACACTGAGGAATGGACCGAGAGTGGGACAAATCCTCAACATCAATGTTCACAGTGTAGAAGAGGACCCAGAGGCTAAACTGCCCAACTGAGGATAGAGATGCCATGGGCAGGGGTCCTGTACCATGATAATGACCACGTGGCTGTAGCTGCACTTTGTATACGGAAAAATGCAGATTTAGGTACAGGGTCCTCAAGACTAATCTAAAGTTTCTGGAAAATAATACTAGATCATAACGATTTGTGTGTCAGGAAAAAAACAGGTCAAGAAAAAACCTGAGAAAGAAAAGTCCCCAGTGAAAAGAACCTTCTCATCTGCACATGAGGAAAGTTACTTCACTCTGTGTTGCCTGCAGTGAGAA
The DNA here is from genome assembly GCF_027409185.1 of Cynocephalus volans. Lineage (NCBI taxonomy): Eukaryota > Metazoa > Chordata > Mammalia > Dermoptera > Cynocephalidae > Cynocephalus > Cynocephalus volans. The sequence continues at coordinate 186,790,138 of NC_084462.1, forward strand.
TGTGAGAAATTAGAGTCACAAAGAACAAAGCAGGACATGACCCTGAGGGACATCTGAGAGTCAGCAGAGCAGAGGAAACCTCAGATCCCAAGAGGAACCGCCCATCCCCTCTCTGCACCTGCTCCATGGGGCACAGGAGCTTGGTGGGCCTTGAGCGGCCCCTGCAGCCCAGACCCCTCCTGTGTCCTGCAGGGAGGTTTGTGTCTGGGTCACACTGACTTCCTGTCAGTGTGTCTCTCGCACAGTAATACATGGCTGTGTCCTCATCAATCACAGAGCTCAGCTACAGGGAGAACTGGTTCTTGGATGTGTCTCTGGTGATGGAGATGCGGCTCTTGAGCGATGGGTTATAACCTGTGCTTCCAGTATAAATTATGCTTCCCATCCACTCAAAGCTCTTCCCCCTGGGCTGGCGGATCCAGTGCCAACCATAATCACTGGTGATGGAGTAACCAGAGACGGTGAAGGTGAGGGAGAGGGTCTGCGAGGACTTCACCAGTCCTGGGCCTGACTACTGCAGCTGCCCCTTGGAGAGGACACCTGGGGAGAAGGAGAATCAAAATCTGTCAGTCACATGCAGTCACAAACATACTGTAGACTCATGTGTGACATCTGAGACCCTCACTTTCAGGAGCAGTCACCAGGCAAAGAAGTAGACTCCACAGTCTCATCTTCTATTTCACCTGAACTCTGCCATCCCCAGAGACCTGAGCCCTGTCTGAGGACAGACCTGTGAGCTTCCACGTCAGAAGTGTCCACATTTACTCTAGAGCTTGAAGGAAAATTTGCATGTGGGGGAGCTTTGTCCTTATAAGTGCTGAGGAACTGAGGTGGGAACCATTGTATTTTTTGAAGTGCTTATGTGTTTGTTTGTTTGTTTTTCTTGAAATTATTATACATGTATTTATGGTATGGGTGGGAACTTGGTGAGCTACATGGCATAATGTGGCCCCAGCTTTCTGAGCCCAGATCTACCTTCCTTCAACCCCTGTGTTCTGTGCTGACTGGGACCCAGCCCAACTCATCCGCATAAAATCTGGCTCTGGGTCTTGCTTCTACAGTTCTGATCCCAGCAAAAACCCTGGTTCTTTCCCTGGACCCTCTCCTGTGATGTGGTACTCATGACACCTGAGAGCTTGTTACTTGGTATATTGTTGTTACATGAGTTCTAGGCCTGCCTTGTGTTTTCCATCCTGCCATACAAGACACAGCACATCAGAACCCACAGAGACTCTGCAGAAAATGGTGCCCAGTGCATTACTGAAGACCCTGATTCTCAATATCTGGGAAAGATAAAAATCTTAAATGCCTCCATTCCATGGTCATTCCTGTTCATTTAAAGCGTACAAAAGTTCAATATATATTCACTTGTCACCCACATTGTATAGATTTTATTCCTTCATTTAATCCACCAAGCTTATCAGATATCAAAAAATAAAATTGATTACAATGGTTAACATGAAAGCAGTAATAACATCCTATTGCTAAACTTTTAAAAACAAAATTTCCCTTGATGTGCACCTGTCTGTGGGCATGAGAGCCAGTCCATGTCTGTGGCATCACTCTCTGGATGACTGCCCACCACAGAGAGAGAGGCCAGGGGCCGGGCTGGACGCTGTGCTGTGCCTGCCCCTGTCTGCTCCATGTCAGTCCCAAGGACAGCTCCATGTCAGTCCAAAGGAGGGACAGCCCTTCAAGAGTCCTCAATGAATGACAAGACAGGAGCTGCTGGTGGGCAATTTGGGGATGATTCTTCAGGTCCTGTTGACTCCTACATTGTGTTGGAGTTTTATCAAAATGTTGAAAGACCTGGTGAAAGATGATGAAAAACAAACACTCTGAAATGAGAAATCAAGTATTAGAACCAGAATAAGATATGACACAGATTCTGGAATTATCAGAGAGGAGATTTGAAATAACTCTGTGCATGTGCATCTATGTTTAATTTTTATTCAAACCTTCAGCTGACTCTCCTGAGTCTTAGTGGCCCAGCTCTGTGTTTCCAGGAGAACTTGTCAGGAAGCTCCGCCTCATGGAGAAGCAGCGCAGCCTCTCAGTGGAGTAAGGGACAAGGACAAAGACCTGCATCTTGCTCGTTTCTGTTCTAACGTGCTCAGGAGGGAAGTTGCAGTGAGAAGAGGTGACTGATTCATAACGTCACTCAGGAACCAAGAGTCCCACTGGTTTCAGAACCAGAATCTGCAACTTGTGGACAGATATTTAACAGAAATCAGAAGGTGAGGGAATGGTGAATTTCAGGTGGAATGTTTTTTAACTGCTGTAAAGACACTAAACATGAGGTCTCCCTAGTAACACAATTCAAGTGCATGACACAGGATGTGAACCACGAATGCAGTGTTGTAGAGCAGATCTCTAGACCTTGTTCATCCTGCATAACTGCAACTTTCCTCCTGTAGAACGTTACGTTCATTAGCCAGGCTGTGAGGGTGTGTGTTATAAGTGTGTACACTTCCTTGGGCATAATATGTCATATGGCCCTGACTTACATCAAAAGCTAAAAAGTGTGTGTTATCTGCTATTTCAGGATAAATGAGAACAACAGGTGTGTGTGTGGACTGGAGCCTGACACACTGAGTCCGTGTCACCTCTGTCTCTGTCTCTGTCTCTCTCTCTCCACACCCACCCACCCATACACACAAATGCTCACCATTGGTCTTTAGAAAATCTACCCCGAACTGTCAATTTGATTGATCCTGATAACTCCTCATAGAATAATATGTGAACCTCAAAGTCCTGTTCTGTAGTAAGTCACAGTGTGTAGGAAGGATCTCCCTTAGTACAAAGTGACAGGATGGTCCTGTGTGTTTGAGAGTCAGTGCATCACAGCCTGTTTCTTTGAATCTTAATTGTCCTGCAGGCCTCATGCACATGCTCGTCTCTAACTTGGAATGAGTGTTGTGTTTTCTGGATAGACCTAGTTTAAAAAAATATTTTAAGATAATTATAGTATTGAAAATTCATTAAGTAAGACTCACACCACTGAAAAGAGAAAATATCTTCATAAAAAAAATGGTCTTAGATGGGATGTCAGAAAAGTGGTAAAAGTACTAGCTGAGAAAATTTTAAATGTCCTTTAAATAAATCAAACAATATTAAAAACTATTATTATGTCATTAATACTAACAATTAATATTCCTTGCATTTTTAGTGAAACCCTAAGGAAAAAATAATGATGATAATAATAATAATAATAAACAATAATAGAAATCACCAAACACCAACATGATGAGAAACCAGCAGAAACATGAACTGAGGAGATAATCTCTTTATATATGTGGAATCATTGATATAGAAGAAAGAGAGATAAAGAAAATTGTTAAGATGAATAAAGAGATGAGATTTAAGAATAGACCTACTCGGCAGAGAAGAAAGGGAGCATATGGATCATGAATAATGTTAGAGATAAATTGGTGATAAACCACACCTTCTCAAAATGTGCCTGTAATTGGATGAAGTTTAAGTAGACTGAAAGGTAAAAGAAAAGGCAAAATGGGGTTTTCATTACAAAAATTGCATGCGTTTAGCAATATTTGCTGTGCAACGGTGTAAGTACATGAATACAAGATGGTTGGGAGTGCAGGACCAGAAATCAACAATAAAAATACCTCCCAGAGCAATGCAGATAAAAAAATTAGATGTTAGACAAAGGCTTTATTGAAGTTCAATTATGCGTGAAGATAACACTACAAGCTACACGTTTTTGATACGTGGTAACAAACTAGTCACCATGTCACACTTTGTTCACAGTCTTCCTATCAGACTTTCTAACACAGGATAATGCAGTTCAACTTCAAATGTAACAGTTTCTTGAGGAAATTAGTAAATGTTAACTAAAATACTCTGAATCACCTCAGATTTCCCCTTTAAATACAAAAGTGAGTGTGACACTGGTTGATTTGCTGTTTGTATATTACGAAGTCAGCCCTTGGAAGTTCACATCTGATCTGTGTGATAATTTTGAGACTGTCACTCTATGTAAAGGAAAACCGCATGTAATCATTTAAAAAGGTTTCCATTAATAATCATGCTCAGTTGAAACATAGAGACACACTCTTCTGTCCTGTGTCCAGGTTCCAAATTAGAAAACTGAGCTCATTTGCTAATGTGATTTAGTAATTTTCCCCTAAAAGTGTTCTCAGAGGAACATGTCTATCTCCATCCTGCTTCCGATCTGTTCCCAAACTTTAGGGCTCTTATATTTAGCTGTATATGTGTCCTGTGGTCATTGAGTCACAGGGCTTGATTGTTTGGACCACACTACTCAGCCCATTCCCTGACTGATGTCTGACCCCAACCTCCCACAGGCTTGTCCCCCTCAGTGCTCTGCAGCTGGTGGCGCTGTCTGCATGTCCTCTGACATAAGGTGTGTGAGCTGTGAGAGGTGTCCTGGGGTCAGCAGCTGCTCTGTCCTCACAGATAATCTGTGCTTTCAAGAAAGCTGCTTGCCTTCTGTAGTTTGTCTTTCTGCTCTGTTGATTTTTTCTTTTGATGTGCAGAAGCTTTTGTAAATGATATAATCCCATTTGTATGTTTTTTCTTTGGTTCCTTGTGCTTTTCAGATGTTATTCGCAAAGTCTTTGCCTAGACATCTGACAAGGTATTAATATATAGAATATATAAGGTTCTCAAAGCCAAAAGAGAAAAAAAAAACAACAGATAATCAAACAGAAATATGTGCAATGGAGATGAGTAGACAGTAGACATTTTTCAAAAGAAGATATTGAAATGGCTAACAGATAAATGAAAAAAATGTTCAGCATCAGTAATCATTAGGAAAATGCAAATCAAAAACACGTTGAGATATTATCTCAACCCAGATAGACTGGCCATTATTGAAGAGACCGTGAATAACAAATGCTGGTGAGGATGTGGAGAAATCAGAAAACTTCTACTCTGCTGGTAGGACTGTAAATTAGTAAAGCCATTATGGAGGTTTCTCAACAAACTACAGATAGAAGTGTCATATGATCCAGCAATGCTACTACTGGATTTATATCCAAAGGAATGGAAATCCTGTCAAAGGGACAACTGCACTCCCATGTTAATCACAACTCTATTTCCAATAGTCAAAATATGGAGCCAACCCAAATGTCCCTCGACAGACTACAGGGTAAGGAAAATGTGGTTTATATACACAGTAGAATACTACTCATTAATAAAAACAAAATGAAATTCTGCCATTTGAATCGACATGGATGAGTCTGGAGAAAATCATATTAAGTGAAATAAGCCAAAGAAAGACAGAGAAATACTGCATATTCTCAATCATAACTGCATGCTAAGAAAAGAAAGAAAGAAAGAAAGAAAGAAAGAAAGAAAGAAAGAAAGAAAGAAAGAAAGAAAGAAAGAAAGAAAGAAAGAAAGAAAGAAAGAGAGAGAGAGAGAAAGAAAGAAAGACGGAATGACGGAAGGAAGGAAGGAAGGAAAGAAGAAAGAAAGAAAGAGAAAAAAGAAAGAGAAAGAAAGAATGAAAGAGAGAGAGAGAAAGAAAGAAAGAAAGAGAGGAGAAAAAAGAAAAGAAAGAAAGAATTCAAGAAAGAAAGAAAGGAGAAAAAAGGAAAGAAAGAAAGAGAAAGAGAAAGAAAGAAAATGTGGTTTATATACGCAATAGAATATTACTCATTAATAAAAACAAAATGAAATTCTGCCATTAGAAGTCACATGGAAGAGTCTGGAGAAAATCATATTAAGTGAAATAAGCTATAGAAAGACAAAGAAATACTGCATATTCTCAATCATAACTGCATGTTAAGAAAAAAGAAAAGAAAGAAAGAAAGAAAGAAAAAAAAGAAAGAATGAAAAAAGGGAAAAGAATGAAAGAAACAAAAGAAAAGAAAGAAAGAAAGAAGGAAGGAAGGATGAAAGGAAGGAAGAAAGGAAGAAAGAAAAGACCACAACAATACGTTGAACGTTCCGAAGGAGGGAACAAACCTAAGGACACTCGAGACTGGGGAAGGGAGGTAGGGTGGATGGGAGCGACAAGGCGGGTCAAGGGCATAAAGAAAAATTGAGATTTTCTATAATGAGTATGCTAATAATAAAAACTAAAAATAAATAAATAAAAAGTAAATACAGCTGCATGATGGCGGCAGATGATTTCAAATTAATATTAGCTAAGTGTTTATATTAATCAGCTGTACATGGTATAGACGAATAGTTTCCAATCTTAAGTCAGCGCTTGCCTTGAGACTTTACAAACACCGCTAGGTTCTTTTTCACCACGTGTAACCAGTCAACAAGACAATCCTGGGAATTCTCTAAAGGTGAAACATGGTCATGAAACAAGCCTCAAAGACACTTTGGACATTTCCTGGTGGATTTTCTTCAGCTTCCATTCATGAGGGGATTTTAATATGTTTTATTTATTGTTTTACTATTTTTTTTTCAATGTCTTGAATTAATTTATTGGAAAAATGTTAGAGCTCTTTCAGTTGATAAAATGATGCTTTATTTTGTGTTTACAACCTGTATTATGAAAACATTTACGTCAAGTGAGCTTGTCAAAATTCTAAACACAAGAGCACACACACACATATACACAAGGAAAATACGCTTTTGGAAGACTACATGACAAATAGACACTTTGCAAACAAAGTGTTGACATTCTTCAGAGAAATGGTAAAAACTATCCAAAATTTCACATCAAGGAACAAAAGACACCACACAGCCAAAGCAATCCAGAGAAAGAAAAAATAATAATAAAGCTGGAGGCGTTACACTACCTGACTTTAAATTCCACTGCAAATCTATAGTAAGAGAAACAGTATGGAACCGGCATAAAAACAGACACTAAAACCAATGCAACAGAACAGAGAACCCAGAAAACAAACCACATACTTACAGCCAACTGGTCTTTGACAAAGGCACCAAGAGCACACATCGGTGAAAAGACTGACTCTTCAATATATGGTGCTGGAGATACTGGAAAACCATCTATAACAAAATAAATCTAGACCTGTATCTTCCACCATATTTGAAAATCAACTCAAAATGGATTAAAGACTTAAATGTAAGACCTGATACCTTACAACTTCTAAAATAAAACACAGGTGAAACACTCCAGGAATTAGGACTGGGGAAAAACTTTATGGAAATTCCTCAAAAGCACAGGTGACAAAAGAAAAAAAAAATAAACAAATGGTGTTATATCAAACTAAAAACTTTCTACACAGCAAAGGAAACAATTAACCAAACAAAAAGACAACCTGCAGAGTGGGAGGAAATATTTGTAAACTATGCATCCACCGTGGGATTATTATACAGAATACACAAGGAACCCAAATAATGTTGCCATAGGAAAAACTATAATGAACCAGATTAAAAATTGAGCAAAGGGGCCTAGTAGACATTTCTCAAAAGATGATATACAAATGGCCATCAGACACATTAAATAATTCTCAACATCACTAAACGTCAGGGCAATACAAATCAAAACCACACTTATATATCATATGATTCAGATAGACTGGCCATTATTCAGAAGATAGAGTAAGAGATGCTGGGCAGGATCCTGAGAAAGTGAAACCCTCCTACACTGTTGGTGAGACTGTCAATCAGTGTAGCTATTATGGAAAACAGCATGGAAGTTTCTCAAACAATGACAGATAGATCTGCCATATGATCCAGGAATCCCACTGCTGGGTATATAACCATAGGAAAGGAAATCGTCATGTTGAAGGGAAACTTGCACTCCCATGTTTAATGCAGCTCTATTTACAGAAGCCAAGATTAGGACCCAACTTACATGCTAATTGGTGGACGACTGGATTAGTTAAATTTGGTATCAGTACTCAATGTAATACTACTGTACCAAATAAATAAATAACAAAATTCTGCAATTTGGAACAATATGGATGAACTTGGGAAAAATTATATTAAGTGAGATAAGCTGCGCACAGAAAGTGAAATGCCACATGTCCTCACTCATAAGTGCGAACTAAAAATAAAATAGAAAAAGAAATAAAGATGCAATGATCACAATAACTTGGAGAAATTTCAAAAGGGGAGATCGTACGTAGGCCACCAGAGTGTGAAATGAGGAGGGGTGATGGGTTTAGCAAGGAATTGGTAAAGGGCCCCAAAACATATCACACTGTACAATGTTGAATATATTATTTATTCTGATATGAGCATTGTATATTATACACAGATATGGATATTCAAAGCCATACCCCTCAAATATTTACAGAAAAAAATTCAATAAAAACAATAAAAAATAATATAATAAATTTACTTTTAAGAAAAAATATGAAATAAAAAAATTTAAGGCATAGAATAATAAAATTATAAATATTAATCTGGGAAAATGAGAGAAAATTATTATTTTCCATTTATGCTTATCAGTGCTCAAAAGTTCTCAATAAAATCATGTGCAGTGTTAGATCCTTCGATCACTGAAGAAAGATAGTCTGGGAACTAAAGTTGAAAATGCATTAAAACAAATTTCTATTCTTTAGAATAGGAAATCAAGTTGTATGGATGGGCTTGATGTTATGCAGGTCACCACCAGTAGGAAATAGAGATCCTTCCCTTGGAACTTCTTGAGAAGCCACATGTGGACCTGGGCACTAAGAGTGGGGCATTATCTTCCTGTTTCAACCTCCATTGCTCGTGGATACCCCTGAGAGGTTTGACTTATCTACACATCAGGGCGGTATCGACCTGTGGGACTCAAAGTTCCCACTACAGTGAAGGAAGTTATGCATCACCTGAGAGCTGTTTCAGGTAAAGATGGATCATGTCCATACAGAAATATCCAATGCAATTGCTGATAACATTTGTCTTGGCCTCGGGGACACGAAAGGAAAGAACAAAAATCCAGTCCAGTGTGTCCTTATATTTCTCTTTTCTTAGTTGGTTCCACACAGGTCCACTCAGTCCACTCTGCCACAAAAGCCAGACTGACTCCTCTTTGTCGCGGTGCATAGGTGCCATCTTAGCCTGAAAGACATGGGGCAGTTACCATCCCTGGTGGAGAAACTCTCTTTATCAGCTGAGCCACAGTCATAAGTATCCCCATAAGAAGACAACAAACATAGACTCAGATTAAGTGGAACCACTTCTGTGCCCTAGTAGAAGGATTGTGAAGGCATAAATAAAACTTTGCATTTAGTCACTACAAATGTGGTGAAAGCAATTAATCCTGCTTCTACACCCTTATTCCCAAACCCCTGTGTTGTAGGTACTGGGCCCAAGCCTCCTGTACAGCCCATTGAATAGGACCATATGCTGGGAGCTAGATTACAGGGAAATGCCTGTGATGGAATTAGTTTAGATCTCATAGTTTCTTCTGGAAGATGATGTCGTAAAACATCTTCAGTCACATCAATTTGGTTTTATTTTCTGAGACTTGAATTGGCCCTTCCATTGTTCTATTAGTTTTTCTACTTCTGGAAAAATCTCAATGATGGATGAGAACTTTAGCCCATGCGTGTGTTCCCATGGCCTCACGTCCTATGACTCAACAACAACTAGAGTGCTTGGTCTTAGACAACATCCCGCGGGATCTCATATTAGAAACAGACATTCAGCACCAAGGACAATGCTTATGAGAAAAGGACTTTGGCAAGAAATGCATATCCTCATACTGGATAAGACTAACTACCATAAAGAACAATAAAGCTAAAAATGTGGGTGAAGGGCACATGGTATTCTCTGTCTTATTTCTGCAATATTTGCATAAGCCTAAAGTTACTTCAAAATGCATTTAAAAATTAAGAAAAATATGAATGAACAGGTAAATAATGCCAATAAAAAATTAGATGAGAAAATTCTCATGAGGACAACTTTCTGGCTGTCATGGGTGAATGTGACATGAAGCAATCAACTTATTACCAAGAGGATTAGTGTTAGTCCCATGTTGATGGATGGTGTCGTGTTTGTCACTGTCATCTCAGGCACTCAGTGTGAGGAGCGAGGCCAGTCGTGGAGGGAGCGTCCCCAAACTTCATGTTGTATTCTCAGGAAAGCCTGGTATAAACAGAGAAGTCACAAAGGTTGGTACAGAAATATCGATAGTTATATAAAGATCAATGACCTCATTCCCTGGACCCACTGACTTAGCAGAACATGTTTTCCTCTCATGAGGTGCTGATACTCTCACATGTCAATGCATTTGGTTATACTTTAACATTATAATTGCCTTGAAATGTTGTGTCATAGGTTGTTAGAAAAGACCCTGAGAAATTGCAACATGAATTTTCAGGAAGATGTGGAAAAATATCTGGATGTGATGGGGTTGCGAAGTGTAGATGCCAGAAAATAACTAACTAAAGAGATTATTTCAAGAAGATAAGTGTCCAGGGAGGACCAAAGCTACAAAGGCTTCAAAGGGTCGTGCAGACTGAGACCAAAGAAGAACCATCAGATTTGTCATCTCAGAATGTTAATTCTATCAGTGAGAGCACACAGTGGAATTGCTGGTGTAGACAAAAATTAGAGCAAGTCCAAGAGAGAATGAAACATGTTATACCTGAAGACATTCGGGATACTCACACTTTCAGTGTGTGTGTGAGGACCCAGAGGTACAGTCCTCCTAAATGGAGGGTTTTTTTTTTTAAGACTAATACCAAATGTGTGTTGTTAATAAAATCACTCAGGATATGCCCACGTATAGGACTGCATAAGTGACAGTGGCACCCAGGGGTCACTGTGGACCACACAGTCCATGTGATCATTCTGATTTACTCAGAATCTTTTCCATCCACCACAGATTGGGATGGGGGAGCTCAAGTTTAAGGTCAGTGTTTTACTCTATGAAGAAAAGAGGAACACGAGGAGACAGACATTGAAAAAACCTTCCAAAATTCACAATGTCCTGTTCATGACAAATTTGTCAGTCTATGACGTAGATTTAATATTTGCACTTTTTTGTGTTTAGCAATTTGCCTGTGCAATAAAGTTAATTGGTACTTTTAGAGAGTGTCAGTGAGTGTGTATATAATGTCAGAAAGGCATTATTTTAAAACAGGTATTAAAAATTACACTCACTTTAAAAAGTCACCTTTTAATATATGTGCTACAGTATCATCTATTCTATAAAAGAAGACAATAATGTATCTACTTTTCTGCAAAAACAGTTTTTTGATTCAATAGGACATCTGACATTTTCCAGAAGGGTTTGTTTTGTCAAATGAATATAAAACTTTAACTGGCTCATGGAGAAATTGGAAATCTTGGCTGTTCTACATAATGGTTGGGTGGGGCCTGCCTGGCATAGAGCAGAGTCTCAAGCTCATATTATTATTATTATGGAGAAACCTAGTGCAGTGCAGATGTAATAGTGATTTATTGCCTCATGTCTGATAGTCTTTGTTCATGTTGTTATAATTTACATAAAATAATCACAACTTGTGTTCCATGAAACGTATCTACTCAAAAAAGTCTTTGAGTCACTGCTTCTCTATGTTTCACTTCCCCTGCCATATGTGAAGAAAAGTAAATAAAATCTAAAGGAAAAGAAGCATGCTTGTTTTACATACACATTCTCTGCCCTTTGTCCAATTAGTTAAATAGAATGCTTAGATCCTTTGCATTTACTATATTTTATTTGTTTCTATAAAAGCCTTTCAGAGCTTTAGATTAGTCTTTTATCTCTACCTCAGCTCTGTTCCATAACATTGGAATGCACAGATATTTGATTTCATATATCTCTGGTCACTAGAAACAAAGGTTATATTGAGGGTGACCGGGACACCCAAAGCATCACTGTGCAACCACAGCATCTCATAGATTTGCCTACCAGTGTGTCCTGCAGGTGGTGGAGCCATCTGCACATTAAAAGGCATAAGGTACGTGAGTTGTTCTAGGTGTTGTGGGGTCATTAGCCACCTGTGCCTCCAACTTGCTGCAGGATTGACCTGCAGTAGTGCCTGAATTACTTGGTTCTGCATGTGAAAGACACATGGGCTCAGCAGCACAGTGAGGAAGCTGCAGGTGACCCACTTATGGTCACCTATCCAGGTTGTCCATGAATGGACTGACACATACGATGCACATTAGGAGACAATGTGGGGTTGGATGTTTGATGATCAAATCTATTCGAGACCATGAGGGGAAGAGGTAGTCTGTCTGAGTGAAGGTGTCCATGAAGTTACAAAAGCTGCTTCTCTGAGGCCAAAGAGTGTGTGCTTGGGACACACAGTGACTGAACTATATAGCTGTTTTTCTATGAGTGAAATTAGCTCCAAAAAAGAGAAAGGAGAATCTTCAGGATGATCTGTTTGTTGAGAATGAAACATGAGTTACAGGAACTCAGGAAGAAAACGGCCCTAGTGAATCTTTTTTTGTAATAGTTAATGTGTGTGTATGTATATATATATATATATATATATATATTATATATATAATTGCTTATGAATATTCATGAGATACAGAGCTGATTGTCACCCCTTGTGCCCAAGATGTGAAGTCCAGATTCGTGCTGGCAGCATGCCCATTGCCACATCCCATCTACATATAGACCACTTCGGTTTATCCTTCATTACCCCGTGAGGGTGTGAGGAATTAAAGACACAAATTATAAGACATAAAACGTCTCAGGGAACAGCTGAGAACTTGGAGAGTGGATGATTCTGTTGAACCCAAAAGGAAGCACAGGCCCCTCTGCACCTGCCCATGGGAATCAGCCCTGAACTTCGTGGGTCCTGAGCATCCCCTGGTGGTCCCGTGTTTCCCTATAGGGAAGTTCATGTCTGGGCTCCCACTGACGTCCTCTGTGTCTCTCGCACAGTAATACACAGCAGTGTCTGAGGAGTTCACGCTGTTCAACTGCAGGTGGGCAATGCTGGTGGAGTTGTCAGTGGAGAGTGTGACATGGCCTTGGAAGGACGGGCCATATTGCGTATCTGATTCACCAGGATCAATCATCCCCACCCAGTCGAGGCCTTAAAGTGGTGTATGACTTAATTTTAAATTTCATCATTGTTTATATTGGAAAATAAAGCAAAGAAACTAGCAAAGGGCAGGGAAAGACTGGCTGAAGTGACCACCCTTGCTATTTATTAACAGGGGTGGCAGTTTTTCATAAAATGAACTGCATGTTCATGTGCGATAACTTTACATGATACTAATCATACTTGTGCATGAAACTCACATATGTTGTGTGTGTCATTCTCCCATTAAAATATCATGTGTGTGGGTGTGATATTTATTTATAATGAAAAATTTGTGGTATGTAAACCTAAAGAAGTTTACATCTAAACATATTATAATCAAGTTTTAATAAATGATGACACAGAGAATTTTGAAAGCATCAAGAGTAATGTGACATCTCACATACAAGGGAACATGGACAAGACTATGAGCAGATTTAACAGAAGAAACCATATAGGCCATGCAAGAGGGGTGTGAATATAGTTAAAGGGCTGAAAGAGAAACACTGCAAACCAAGAATACTATATTAAACTGTTTCACAGGAAAAAAGAAGATACTTTTCCAGATCAACCAAAGCTAAGGGAGTTTATCACCAGTAAATGTGCCTTACAGGTAAAGCTAAAGAGATGTCTTTGAGATGAAACAAAAGGACTGTAAATATCCAAGTGTAAGAATTTATTGAAAATAGAAACTTACTGGTTAATATGAGTATATTAAAATAGTAAAACCCCAATATTGTAATAGAGGTGCATAAATCATTTAAACTCTATTATAAAATTAAAAAATTATTAAGAATACATACAAGTATGATAATGTGTTAATAGACGCATAATTGAAACAGAAGTACAATGTGGCATCACTAACATAAAGTACAGAATAAAAGTGAAGAGCTATTGTATGAGGATACTTTAAAATATTTGGGGAAATATATAATTAAAAGATGATATAAATGTTTCCATGAATTTGTTGAAGCACTTTTGTGTGAGTGAATTTAAGTTGCTGTCAGCTTAAAACTGACTGCTAAAAATATAAAATCATTTATGTAAAGCTCATAGAAATGATAAAATATAGAAAAAATATAGTTGATACTCAGTAGGTGAAGAGAAATGAAAGAAATTGTAAAATTCTAAAAAATAAATAAAATAAAATAAAGTCAAAAAGATAAATACTAGAAGAGAGAAATTGGAACATAGTACAAAGAGAAAAAGAATTAACAGTATAGTAAGTCCTTACCAATCAATAATTTATTTAAGTGCAAATCAATTATATTTCCAATCAAAATATATACTTTCACAGAAGCTAAATAAAAAATAAATAAACGCAACCAACCATGTCCTGTCTACAAGGAACTAATCTTGGCCGTAAGAACACACATAGGAAAATGTTAATGTATGAAGAAAGATATTCCATGCAAATGGTAATCACAAGAGAGCAGCGGGGTGCACTTCCATGAGCCATAATAGACTTTAGCCCCAAATTATAAGAAGAGACACAGATCACTGCATAATAACAAAAGAATCAATCCATCAGGAAGGCATAGCAATAAGAAATGCACATGCACCCAACAACAGCACACCTAGATATGAGTATATAACATAAATATTAACAAATCAGAACAGATAAACTTCAAGAAATATGATAGTGAGATACTTCATAATCCACTGACAACAATGGACAGAGTATTCAGGCAGAAACTCAATTTGGAAGCAGTGCAAATGAAGAAAACCACAGACAAAATTTTCCTAAGAGACACATGCAGAACACTTCATCCAACAGCAACAGAATATGCAATTTTAAGTCCACCTGGCACATTCTCCAGAATAGTCATGTTAAGTGAGAAATCAAATGTTAACAAACAAAAGATGATTGAAATTATTTCAAGAATTTTCTCCAGCCACAGTGATGTGAAAGTAAACATGAACACATGAGAAATATATAAATTCCTCCAACATCTAAATGTTTCTAAAATTTTTTTTAAAAAAAGGTGGCTGAGCAGCCAATTAGTCAAAGTAAAAATCAAACAGAGGAAAATCAACATGAAACATGATACACCATCTTTAAGAGACTCAAGGAAATAAGTCTAAGCTGCTGTGTGTGATGGCACCGAGGCTGTCAGAACACATGTCCTGGCTCAGGGAGGAGGAGGGAGGGAAGAGATGGCCAAGGCTGGATCCCGACCTCGTGCCTTGTAGAATCAGGGAGGAGCTGGAGTCTGTGGAGGGAGCAGCTTGCAGGCCAGAGGCATGGGGTCCACGCAGTGGTGCAGTTTTCCAGGAGACGTAGCAGAGGGTGCCATCATGGGGAATGCAGTGACCATGCACAGAGGATGGTGGTGTGGCAAAGGGGTGACATGGGAGTAGACCCAGGACAGACAGGAAGGAGGAAGGGCATGTCCTCAGGCAACAGGTTCAGAAACAAGCTTGTGCAAGCCTCGTGCCTGGACTTCCATCAATATATGATGATACATGTGAGTGGTTTTCCCTCCTGATAAAAATGTCAGAGTTTCAAAGTGAGGAAGAAGAGGAGGGGTGCTCCCAGGAGAGGAGGCCCTGCACGGTGACAGTCACCCTCCTGCCCTCACTCTGCCCTGCCCATCAGCACACCTGCAGCACCAGGGCCTCCTCTGTCTCCTGTAGGGGGCGCCACACTCCATTCTTAGAACCCAAAGGAGCTCCGCTGACACGTGGGTTTACACCTGTCATGAACCAGGTGTTTCCAAACAGGTTCTCCATCTGCATCTCACCCATGTGTTCACTAGGCTTTAAGATATGTAAATAAATCGATGGCACTAACAATTTTTCACACACACATAAATTCTTCACCAATATGTTAGGAGACCTTTTCCTGTGTTGGAAGGACATTCCTTAGTTTCAGCACCAGAGCAATGGACAGAGACATACAATTATCAGTGTTCATGGTGCTCCAGACTCCACACGGAAATGTCTCCATACACACAGTGTGGTAACAGTAAAGAACTCATTGTTGTGTGCGATGTTTTTTCCTAAATAAATCCAGCAAATTCTGAGATTAGATTAGAACACGTAAATTGTAGAACTTCTCTTTAATTAAATATAAAACTAAATGAGATAAGAACAAGGTGTCAGTGAAGGGGATTGAGTTGTTACATGCGCTTTTGATGATGGTTAGTTGCAGAATGGAGATGAGATATAGAAAATGAACTGATTTTCTAATTCTGGGCCCTAAGTTAGACCTGAATAGCATTCACCAGAATCTTCCCTACCTGTGAAAGTGTTCTGACTGTAATACTGCGTCAGGGATCTCTGAAGGCTCTGAGGTGTGCAGACCAGCTCCTGCCCCAGATCCCACAGTCAGGTAAGTCTCTGATCTTCTGATGGGGGGAGAAGGGAGAGTGTAGATAAGACACAGAGACATTCCTCCCAAGATCTCTGCACAGGGAGAGGGGCCAATGTATGTGGGGAAGAGTGTTTTTACTCACTGGTTAACAGTTTCTCATGAGAAAGGCAACTCTGTGCCTGGACACTGCAAAGAATTAAAGAATAATGAATTTGACTTAAATGTGGAAATTCCACTTGTTTGCAGACTTCATATTTATGTCTATTTGTCATCTAGTAGGTAAAATAAAACCGTATTTTCCATATAAAACTCTACAAACTGTGAGGTTTTCCTGAGGGTGCACATTCTACACCTAAACCTGCATGGATCACAATGCACCTGTACGAGGCACTGAGTTCTCCTCTCTGGACTCACAACATGGTGAATGCTGAGGACACGTGTCCTGTGGTTCACCGTCAAGTCTTGACTGAGCTCCATGGTGATGCTAAGGCAGGGCCTGGCTGGGTATGTTGGGTCCTCTGACGGGCAGCTCTGGCTGTAGGATGGTTCAATAACCTTGCTTCAGTTTCTTTGTCAGAACAGAAATTTAGCAAAGTTTCACCCAATCTTCCCTCCCTCTTTCCTTTACTCAGAGTCAGACTTGCATTGTGGACTGACATATTCCCAATCTCTTAGCCAGGCCTTCTGCTTTTGATCTCAAAAGGGCACATGTGTTTCTTGAAAAAGATATGGAAGTGTGATCCAGTCTTGGGATTTGCTTTTTAAAATACCCAAACTAACAATTATTTTAAGAGTTTTTAATAATAGGGACTTCAGTCTCTTGGCAAATAAAAAATATAAAATAACCATTGCCTTAGTGTGTTTTGTATGTGGATAAACCATGGTCTCCAGTTATTCAATTAAATCTAATCTAGGTGCTGTTCTGATGGTGCTTTATATTTTGATTGAACCTGCCATCAGCTTGTTGAGATCCAGGAAGATTATCCTAGAAACCTTGGTTGGCTTGTTCCAATCAGAACAGAACCAAAGAAGATGAAATTCCATGGTGCACACAACTATAGCTCTTCACAAGTGTTCCAACAGGTCCTTCCTAATGGCTGCCCCTATAGACTCGGTCATGTCGATCCAGCCACCACAAGGGCCATCACCTACAGCTCACAGCACATCAAGTTTTTCCATCGAGAGCTTTCCTGCAAATCGCAGGTGAGGGAGGGGATGTCATGAAAGTTTGAGCAGCACAAGGTCAGCTGTACATCAGTATCCCATTTTGAGCAATCCCCAATTATCCCATTGTCTACTAGTGTTCACTTGCATTCCCCATGTGGCTCCTTGTAGAGAGGTGGGCAGGAATGTCCTGTACAGTGATGGGCAAGAAAGTCTCATCAGTCTCTCCCAGGTGTCTGCAGGAGGCACAGCTGGAGCCACACCTGAGCTCCAGGTAAAGGAACTCAGTCCTGGATTTTAGACCTCAGAGACCACATTCTGCATTTCCAGGGAATAGAAAGAGCAAAGGGAATGAGAGAACATCAACTACAGAAAAAGAAAATTGAATATGACCAAAAGGACATCAGATCACTGCTGTGTCTATGTTGCATAAGTTAGTGTGAGGAGAATGGTTAGAAGTGAGACCCATAAGATTTAATATGTTACTGATCAGGGACTAGCCTCTCTCTTGACTTTATTCAGAATCCCAACACGGTGCTCTAATCAGGGAGTCTGCTGGGGTCTTTGCACTGAGTCTGATTGGAAAAGCCTCATCAGGTTCCACTGAGTTTCCTCAGGACACTGATTCTGGTAATCAAGACAGAGAGAGTGTTTTACATCCAGTGTGTGTGAGAATGTTTTCTCTGTTACAATAGAACTTTCTTATTTCAGAGACATCAGAGCTAGGAACAGAATCATAAACTAACAGAGGTTCCCTGAGCAAACTGTCATATGGAGAGGCAGCCCTAGAAGGTGACAAGAAACCAGACATAAACCTCCATGTGCACCTGCTCCTGGGCTGACCCTGTCTTCAGTGTGTCCTCAGCACTCCCTGGTGGTCACTGCAGTAGGTCTGTGTCTGGGCTCATGCTGACTTCTTCTCAATGTGTCATACTGTGTCCTCAGCAGTCACGGAGCTCAGCTGCAGAGAGAATTGATTCTTGGCCCCCTCAATGGTGACGGAGATGTGGCCCTGAGTCAAGGGGACATAGTTTGTCCTCCATGATGATCCACTGTAGTGACCATATCCAAGCCATTGAAGCCCCTTCCCTAGAGGCTGGCAGATCCAGCTCCAACCACAACCACTGCTGATGGAGTAACCAGAGATGGTGCAGGTGAGGGAGAGGGTGTGTGAGGGCTTCACCAGTCCTGGGCCTGACTCCTGCAGCTGCACTTGGGACAAGTCACATGAAAAAAGAGGGAAAACTCCATGAGTGTCACACAGCATACTGCTCCTTTCAATACATTTATGAATCCCTTGATGCTCACACTGGGAAGCTATCAGCAGAGAAAGAAAGGGGTAAAATATTCATCTTCTTCAGAGAGAGAATAACATCTTTCACAGAGAAAATGTGCTCACCCCAGTTAGGATGACTAATATCCAAAAGACTCTAAACGATAAATGCTGGAGAGGTTGCGGAGAGAAAGGAACTCTCATACATTGTTGGTGGGACTGCGAAATGGTGCAGCCTCTATGGAAAATGGTATGGAGGTTCCTCAAACAATTGCAGATAGATCTACCATACGACCCAGCTATCCCACTGCTGGGAATATACCCAGAAGAATAGAAATCATCAAGTCGAAGGTATACCTGTTCCCCAATGCTCATTGCAGCACTCTTTACAATAGCCAAGAGTTGGAACCAGCCCAAATGTCCATCATCAGATGAGTGGATATGGAAAATGTGGTATATCTACACAATGGAATACTACTCAGCTATAAAAACGAATGAAATACTGCCATTTGCAACGAAATGGATGGACCTAGAGAGAATGATATTAAGTGAAACGAGTCAGGCACAGAAAGAGAAATATCACATGTTCTCACTTATTTGTGGGAGCTAAAAATAAGTAAATAAATACACAAATAAACTGGGTGGGGGAGGGAAGAAGGCACAGCAATTACAATTCCTTGAAGTTGATACAACAAGCAAACAGAAAGGACATTGTTGGGAGGGAGAGGGGAGATGGAGGAGGGAGGGAGGTTTCGGTAATGGGCCTCAATAATCAACCACATTGTATATTGACAAAATAAAATTAAATTTGGAAGAAAAAAATAAAATAAAAATAAAGTAACACTCATAAATATGATGAAAGCTGTTAAACATGTTCTTTTCAAGACGTATAACGCCAGAGTACCTAAGACTGTGTATATAAACATAGGTGTATGTATGAGTATAAATACATATATTTAAAACTAAAATGAACACAATAATAAAAGACGACATGGTTGAGGATATTTTAAGGAGTTTGGGGGAAGGAAGAGGAAACCACAGATTCTAACTACAAATCATTCCCTGGGCCCCTCTGCACCTGCTCTTGTGACTGAACCTTGAACTTGGTGGGTCCTGACCGCCCCCTGGTGGTCCAGTGTGTCCCTGCAGGGAGGTTTGTGTCTGGGCTCATGCTGACTTCCTCACACTGTGTGTCTCGCACAGTAATACACGGCCGTGTCCTCCGTCTTCAGGCTGCTGATCTGTAGATACGCTGTGCTGACAGAGGTGTCCATGGAGAAGACAAATCGTCCTGTGAATCCCTCAGCGTATGTTGGCTTTCCAGTGTTTGTGTTAATCCAGCCCATCCACTGAAGGCCCTTCCCTGCTTCCTGTCGCACCCAGTTCATGCCACAGCAGGTAAAGGTGTATCCAGAAGCCTTGCAGGAGACCTTCACAGACTCTCCAGGCTTCTTCACCTCAGCCCCAGACTGCACCAGCTGGACCTGGCAGTGGACGCCTGTGGAGAAGACACAGGGAAGATGGGGACCCTGGTGCGGCCTCTGCAACCTCCTCAGCCCTGGATGCCAGGGGCTCCTTACCTGAGGCAGCTGCCAGCAGAAAGAGGAGCCTCCAGCCCCACTCCATGCTGAGTGGAATTCGGACTCGTTCGTTCTGTGTGACCAGTAGGGTCGTACCCTTGATGAATGTGTTGAGGGGGAACCTGAGCTTTCTAATCTGTGGGGCCCAGTGATTTGCATATGTGTCCAGCTCCTTAACACCACCTGGTCCAGATCAGGTATGAATAGCACAATGCCCTAGAGGACCCCTGCACCTGGGAGACTGAGCTACCCTCTCGTGTTTGGTGCCTGGAGTCCTACTTGCTAATAGTTAGTGACCCTTCCCCAATGGATCTGACCCTGGGAAGTGCCTGGGTACAGATGAACCCATTCCTGGACCCCAACTAGTGACTTTTATCCTTCCTGTGACCTCACATTGAAATGGGACAAAAGCTTCTTCTAAAGGTCTAATGCTGAATGTTCCCAGGGTGTCATTGCTTTGTCTGGGACCAGGCTCAGTGATTTCACCCTGGATCATCACATATAGAGTCTCACACACTCGACTTGTCTGATCTTTGAATTCATCTTTCCAAGTCCATTGCCTCAGAAATGGACATTATTTCTGACACTTTAAGATGCCATCTTCATGTTTCCAATAGTTTTATTATTTTTTCTCATTAAATTGAGTAAAATTGAGATGAAGATTACATATTAATAACCACAACTATCTAGTTTTCTTATTTCTTCCCTCATATAAAGTGAAAATAAATGAACAATCCAGATTAATTTTTCTGCATATAGATGTCCAGTTTTCCCAGCACCATTTATTGAAGAGGCAATCTTTTCCCCAGTGTATGTTCTTGTGGTCTTTGTCAAACATCAGTTGGCTGTAAGTGTGTGGGATGATTCGCAGGTTTTCTATTCTGTTTCAGTGGTTCGAGTGTATGTTTTTATGCCAGTACAATGCAGTCCTGTTTATAATAGCTTTGAAGCTGGGTTGTGTTACGCATCTGTCATTATTAATTAATTAATTTTTTTGCTCAGGATTTCTTTGGCTATTGGGGCCTATTGTTATTCTATATGAACATTAGGATTGCTTTTCCTATTTCTGTGAAGAACGTCATTGGTATTTTGATGTGGATTGCATTGGGTCTGCAGACTGCTTTTAGTAGTGTGGATATATTCACAATGTTAATTCTTCCTATCCAAGAGCATAGATCGTCTTTCCAACTTTTTGTGTCTTTAATTTCTATCAGTAGTGTTTTGCAGTTCCTATTGTAGCGATCTTTCACATTCTGGTGATATTGATTCCCAGATTTGTGTGTATGTGTGACTATTGTAAATGAGCTTATTTTCTTGACTTCATTTCCTGCTATGTTTTTATTGGAGTATAACAATGCTACTTATATTGGAATGTTGACTTTTTATCCTGAAACATTACTGAAATTGTTAATCTGTTCTAAGAGTTTTTTAGAGTTTTTAGTTTTCTAGATAAAATATCATAAAATTATTTTAAAAAACATAAAAGAAACACTTCAGGAAATAGGAGCAAAGACTTTATGAATAAGACACCCAAATCATAAGCAACACTAGAAAAAAAATTAAAAATGGGACTATATCAAACTAAAATTCTTCTGCACAGCAAATGAAACAATCCACAGAGTGGAAAGACAACCTATGGAAAGGGAGAAAATAACTGCAAACTGTACGTCTGAGGAGGGATTAATATCCAGTATGTATAAGGAAGTGAGACTATTTCACAATAAAAAGTTAAATGATCCAAGTATTGGGCAAAGGAACCAAATAGAGATTTTTCTTTTCCTTTTTCTATTTCTTGTGGGGGGGGGGTAATAGTAAAATATATTTGTTGAATTATGACTTTTTAAATGGCTTTCCTACAACTTTATTTCTTTCTTCAGAACAGAACAAGAACACTGCAGCTCCACAACCTCCCCAAAGTTTGTTTGTTCTTCCCTCTGTATAGAGTGGGCCAAGTTCGTTTCCTCGGAAAGCCTCTTCTCTGCTTATTTTCACATATATTAACTTTAATTTTTATGCACATTCGTGTGTTACAAAGATGACCATCACAACTTGTGCACAATAAATGATGGTCTGATCATTACTACCAGTATGTCCTTTACCACAAGTTGTGATTATTCCCCATGTCCCACATTCACCTAATCACCTATGTCTGTCCTTCTGCCATCTCTATTTCCCCACTGCACTTTCTATCCCTAGTTATGTTCTCTCCCTCTGCAAGTCCAATGAACAATCATGGTCTGTCTTTCCTTCCTTTTTTTCTCTTAGTTCCCACTTATGGGTGAGGATATGCAGTATTTTTTACTCCTCTGTGCTTGGCTTATTTCACCCAACATAAGTTTCTCCAGGCTCATCCATGTTGATGCAAATGGGAGAATTTCATTCTTTTTTATGGCAGAGTAGTATTCCATTGTGTATATATGCCACATTTTCCTTATCCAATCAAATAGATATTTTTCAAAGAAAGACATACAAATGGCCAACAAGTACAAGATAAAATGCTCAACACCACTAGTCATCAGGGAAATGCAGATTAAAACAGTACCGAGATATGACCTCACCCTGGTCGGACTGACTATAATCAAACATATGGAGAATGACAAATTTTGATGAAGGTGTGGAGAGAAGGGAAGGCTCCTTCACTGTTGCAGGGACTATAAATTAGTACAACCACTATGGAAACAGTATGGAGGTTTCTCAGTCAAATACAGACAGAATTACCATATGATCCAGCATCCTACACAAAGGGATGGAAATCATCATGTCGAAGGGACACCTGCACTCCCATGTTCATCACAGCTCTGCTAACATTAGCCACAATGTGGAACTAACATAAATGTCCATCAATGGAGGATTGAATCAGGAAAATGTGGTATATATTACATGATTGAATACTTCTCTGCCATAAAACAAAATGAAATTCTCCCATTTGCAACAACATGGACGAGCTTTGAGGAACTTATGTTGAGTGAAATAAGCAAAGCACAGAGAGATAAGTACCGTATGTGCTCACTGATAAGTGGGAGCTAAGACAGAAAGAAGGAAGGGAAGAAAGACCACAGTGGTGTGTTGGATGTGCAGAGGGAGAGAACATACCTAGGGAGACAAAGTAGGGTGGGGAAAGGGGGAGGGAGGGAGGTTGGGGACAATTGAGTGGGGGACATGGGTTATAATTGCAATTTATGATAATGTGCATGATGCCAGTATGGAACGGGCAATCATATCATGGCATGAGTGGTGACAGTCGGCTTTGTGCCCAATGAATATTTATAACCAATAAGACAGAAAAGGTAATAATTTATTGCTTTTTTTCACTATTAGTCAGACAACATAGATATACAAATGTCAGTAAATTTGAATTTGATAGATTAACAACTCTTTCCAGATTCATAGAAGTGGTAAATTTGCAATCACCCAAGTAACCATTTTGTTTCAAAAACAATTAATTTTACTTTCTTCTAAAGTTAAAAGCCTAAAAAAACCCCAAAACTTGTGGCCCTACCCACCTTCAGTATTTGATATTTTCAAACCAGTTGCTGTGACTCAGCAGATTGACCGCATGACTTTTCTTGAATCCCATGATCCAGTGATTTCAATTTCTGAACACACCTATGCCTGGGGACGACCTTCCACTGGTCACACCATGCAAAGTCCACCTGTGTCCATCAATACACAGAAAGCAGCTAAAATCTTCCTGCTGGTCACTGTTGTCAGGGAGTATCCCTGACCTCCTGCTCCAAGCCTGTATTTCATAGAGAGATTTTTCCAATCTATGTCACTCACCTGATGTGGAATGTGTTTATATGCATGGGCCTCAGATTCCAATTTATCATTTAGTACATTATAGTATATTTGACAATATTGTTTTTGTGACCCATTAAAAAATTGAGTTGACAAGGCTAATTCTCCAACATGCACTAAAGGAGAAATAAGTGCATCCAGAGAGAGGTACATCCAGAGACAGCTGAGAGCTACTCACCTGGACCCAAAGCCCCTGGAATCATTTGCTTATAGACGTACTCAAATGCTATTTTTAATGAATTGCTGGAGAAATAGTGTGGACAATACTAGAGTTAAAAACTCATTGGGAAGTAGATTTAGAGAGTTGCCCACATGGTATATACATGATATTTTCAATGAGACAATGAAAGTAGATAAATCAAATATATGAGGTAAAATAAATAAAACCCTTTTTCTTCAGTTATGAGATGAGGAATTCTATTTTTTTCCTGGTTTTGGTTTCTGTAAGGAGCTTATACATCACCACTCTATCCATGCAACAGGAAGACGCTGGATGAACTAAAAGTAACAATTCTTTTTATATTTCTCAGAGAAGTGAAGTCACTGATAAACTGAAG
Source organism: Cynocephalus volans (assembly GCF_027409185.1). Classification (NCBI taxonomy): domain Eukaryota; kingdom Metazoa; phylum Chordata; class Mammalia; order Dermoptera; family Cynocephalidae; genus Cynocephalus; species Cynocephalus volans. The sequence goes on from NC_084462.1 coordinate 186,814,719, forward strand.
ATGTAGTCAGGGGACAGCTTTTAATTAATAATCGTAAAATATGTATGACATTTTTCCTGGATAATGCTTTATGATAAGTATTTGAGTGTGATATTGTCTTTCTTTTCTCAAACAAAATTTCAGCCACAGATTAAAAAAGGGGAAAATTACCTGAATGGACATTTCTCAAAAAAGACAAGCAGATGGTCAAAAGGTGTATAAAGTAAATGCCCAACATCACTAATCATCAAAGCACAATGTTATATCTTCCCACTCCTGTTAAAATGGCTGTTATCAGGAAGATGAAAAACTGGTGAATGCTGCTGAGGATGCACAGAAAGGGGAGTTGTTGTACACTGTTGATGGGAATTAAAACTAGTGCAGACATTATAAAAACTTTATGGAGATTCCTCAATAAATACGGTAAACTAAAATTAGAACAACCATAAGACCCAGCAATAACAGAGGAAAGGAAACCAGCACACCAAGAAGACTTCAGCACCCTCATGTTAACTGCAGCATTATTCACAGCATCCAAGACATGCAATCAACTGAGGTGTCCATCAACAAGAGGAGGGGATTGAGGAAAGATGGTATATACACAAACAGACACTACTCAGCCAGGAAAATAACATCCTGTCATTTGCAGCAACATGGATAAGCTTGGAAGTCATTCCATTAAGTAAAATATGTCAGACATGGAAAGATAAATGCTACATGTTCTTACTCGTATATTGAAGCAAAAAGTATAAGGAGCACACAACAGGCCCGGTTTCAGGAGTTTTCTTCCCAGGAACAGAGGGTGAAGCCTACACGTGAGGACAGGCATTTCCAGGATGCACTCTCTGGTGCAAAGCAGGAGGACTGGGAGGAAACAGCCACACTCAGCTTCACTGGGAAAATAGAAAGAACCAGAACAGATATGCAAAGCCCCAACCTTAGCTTCATCTAAAGAAACTGTCTTCTTCTTTACTTGTCAGAACATGAACAGAATGAGGCACTTCCTAATCTCCATGGGGCTGTTGAAATGGAGACAACATTATTTACAACAAAAATGTGTAACAGGCACTTTAAAATATCTGGATAAATCAATGGATGAGACCTTTCCCAACATGAGTCCAGTCTGATAAGAATATTACTCAGCTATAAAAACGAATGAAATACTGCCATTTGCAACAACATGGATGGACCTTGAGAGAATTATATTAAGTGAAACAAGTCAGGCACAGAAAGAGAAATACCACATGTTCTCACTTATTGGTGGGAGCTAAAAATTAATATATAAATTCACACACACACACACACACACACACACAAAACTGGGGGGCGGGGGAGAAGATATAACAACCACAGTTATTTGAAGTTGATACGACAAGCAAACAGAAAGGACATTGTTGGGGGGTGGGGGGAGGGAGAAGGGAGGGAGGTTTTGGTGATGGGGAGCAATAATCAGCCACATTGTATATCGACAAAATAAAATTTAAAAAAGAAAAAAGAAAAAGAATGAGAATCAAGGAACATGAAGACAGAGAGGAATGTGTCCCAGTCAAAAGGACAAAAATAATCTCCATAAAGAAACTCAAGGAAAGTGCAAGTATGTGATTAACCTGAGAGGGAACTACAAGTAATGGACAGAAAGAGTGTCACTGAAATCAGGGCACTCATGAAAGCACAAAAGAAGAATTTCAACAGAGAGATAAAAGTATAAAAAAGTAACTACCATAAGTGATGAAGTTGAACAATACAATGACTAAATTGAAAGAAATTCAACACAAGGTTTCAGAAATAGTCGAGATTCAGCAAAAGAGAGAATCAGTGAACTGGAAAGAAGGCCACTGAAAATTTTTTGACTTGAAAATCAAAATAATAGTATTAAAGTAAAAAATAAGAGCAAAGACAGCAGAAGGGCCTTACGGCACATCATGAAGTACAATGACATGCACTTTATGAGGGTGTTAAAAGTAGAAGAGAAAAAAAAAGTTGAAAGAAACATATTTGAAAAAAATAATGGCACAAAACTTTTCAAGCCAGGGAAGAAAATAAAAATTCAGATACAGAAAGCCTGAGGTGAACCAAATGAGATGAATCAGTAGGAAAAACCTCGCAGACACACCGTAATTGAATTGACAAGTGGAAAAAAAATCAAACAGTTTTGAAATCTGCAAAGGAAATGCAAATGCTTATGTGAAGAGAACCCTATTTGAAGTCAGTGAATTCTTCCAAAGAAACCATACAGGCAAAAAGGAGCATGAAATGAAATGTTCAAAATTCTGATAGGAAAAAATAAAGTGACGAGCAAGTATATCACACCCTGTAATCTTGTCTTTAAAAATAAAGGGGTGATGAGAAAATTTATCATCGCTAGAACTTCTCTACAACAGATTCTAAAGGAAGTATGTCAGGCCAAAGAGAGAGGACGGTAATAATTTAAAAAGTAATATGAAAATATAAAACTAAATGGTGACAGCACAGACATTGTCAGATCCAAAACACTCTAATTTGGTAATTGTGGTAAGTAATTACAAACAACTAAAGCTACAATACTTTATTGAGGGAAACTGTATTAGTCCATTTTTGTGTTGCTATAACAGAAATACCTGAGACTGGGTAATTCATAAGGAAAAGAGGTTCATTTGGCTTATGATTCTGGGACAGCTGCATCTGGAACGGGCCTCAGGCTGCTTCTACTCATGGTGGAAAGTGGCAGGAGCGAGAGTGGGTACAAGCAGATCACATGGTGGGTGAGAGAGAGAGAGACAGACAGAAAGAGAGAGAAAGAGAGAGAAAGAAAGAGAGAGAGAGAGAGAGAGAGAGAGAGAGAGAGAAGGTGCCAGGGTCTTTTAAGCAACGAGCTATCTGCACTCCCTGTTTATTTTACTGTTATTTACAATAATGATATGGAAATATCCTACATGTTGTCAGTAGATAAATTAATAAATAAATGTAATATATATGTGTGTGTATATGTAATGCAAAGTTATTTGACCTTTAACAAAAAGTAAATACTGCCATTCGTGACAACATAGGTGAACCTGGATATTAAGTTAAGTGTAATAGTTCAGACGATGAAGGAAAAGGATTGCCTGATCTCACTTACACGTGAAAGCTTCAACAGTCAAACTCATCATGGTGTTTATCAGAGTCCAGTGGAAAAGGATGGAAAGATATGCTGGACGAAGTGTAAACATTTTAGTTATAAATAAGTTCTTGAGATGTAATGGACAACCAGGTCACCACAGCTAACAACGTTGTGCTGTATGTCAGCACATGTGTATTGCTTTCCTTAAATATCATATGAAAAAATTGTTTTTCAGCTGTTGTTTTCAGACCATTCACATGTATTAGTAATACTAGACCTGGAGTTAGATTAAAAGCTAGAAGTTCTCTATTTGTTGAAAATTTTCTTTTCTCCTTTTATACCACCTCTTGTTCTAACTTAGCAATTTTAATATGGCATTCATCTTCCATGCTGACTTTTTATTTATATATCTTTAATAATCATTTCATTGTTTTTTGTAAAGTTTACAATATGCATTTAAAAAATCTGATTCTACTTCAGATAAGATCCTAGCTCTTCATGTGTTTTGTAAAGACCTTATAACATCATATCATATATTATAATATAGTATTATATTTTATATCTTATGGTTTCAACTGCTCCCTTCTTTCCCTGGCCCTTGTTTTTTTCATTTATTCTCTATTCCATATTTTGTAAACATGTGAGATGTAGTTACTATTGCTTTACACAGCACATGGTATTTTAGAGCAGTTACAAATACAAAAATGTGATAACTTGTGTTTATATTTCAATTTTAATTTTCTTCATTTAATTTTATAAATTGACATTTCAATATGTGCCTTTTACTCTAAAAATGTGTTGCATCATTTGCAGAAGGTTAATGTGCTGGCAGTAAATTCCCTCAAGATCTTTTTCTCTGACACGGCTTCTGTCGTTGTTGCAGCTGCTCTTAAAATTTAAGTACACCATTCTATCAATTTTTCTGCTTGCGTGATTTAACATCTTGCTGCAACTAGTTTTCCGTGTGTTTGTAAGGAAAGCATCCTCTGCACTCCATAGTCTGCCTGTAAGATTCGCTCTTTGGGTTTGGCTTTTACTGAGTATGTGAATATAGCACAGAAAGTCTGTTACAAATAAACTTTTAAGTGCTGTGGCTGAGAAGGAGTGATGGACAGTTAGGTATGACTCACAAAATGTCAGAAACTCCTGAAAACACATATGCACAAGCTCTGTTTCTACAATTCCTCAGGTACATGCAAGAAGACAGACAAACCGCACTCATTACGAGAGGATTCGACCACCGTCCCTGAGCGTGCCCAGCTGTCTGCGAGGTGGATCAGAGAAACAGGTCTTCATACAGCTGTGAGGAGCCCAGGGAAAGGTCCTGGGGCTGATGTGTGTTCTCGGACACAGCAGGCAGCCCATGTATGATTCTGACTTTAGCTTTCCACCTGCAGAATGGAAGTAACATTAATAATAAAAGGGTAACCCCAGAAGAATATTAGCTTATTTCTCAGCAGAAACGTTTCAGTGCAGAAGAAAGTAGGACGATATATTAAATTGTTAGAAACATTCTTTCTATGGCTGAGGAGGATCCCATCGTGTGTATATATATACGACATTTTCCTAGCCTGGTCACCCATTGATGGACACTTAGGTGGTTCCATATCTCAGCCATTGTGAATAGAGCTGTGAGGAACATGGGAGTGCAGGTGTTCCTTCGACATGGTGATTTCCATTCCTTGGGGAAAATACACAAATTGCCATTACAGCAACATGGATGGGCTTGCAGAAAACTATGTTAAGAAATCCAGGCACAGAAAGAGAAATATCACATGTCCTCATTCATAAGGGGAGCTAAAAATAATAAACAAAGAAGAAAACAGAGAAACAAGGGAACAAACAAAAATCAACAAAGGAAACAAAGAAATAAACAACCACAATAATATTTTGAACTTTCCGAAGGAGAGAACAGAATTTTGGCTACTAGAGGTGGGAAAGGGGGAGGGGCAAGCAAGTAATAATTATGTATTGCAATGATGTACATGCTAATGATGCTGATTTAATGATCATATATTTTATACAAATAAATTAATAAATACAAAAAAACAAAAACCACAACCATAGCAGCTGCCAACCAAGAAACTGCACCTGGAAATTTTTGTCTTCAGAAAAGGAGAGATAAAGACTTTTCCAGACAAGAAGAAATGGGATGCGTTCGCCACCACTAGATCTGCCTGTAAGAAATGCTGAAGGGTCTCGACAGGTCCAGAAGAATAAAGAACCTGCATCTGCTCGTTCTAGAATCTCTCTTGTGGTAGTTTGATGCAAATTTGATTCTCACTCTCATGATTTTTTTCTCTCGTGTCCTATCTCCTTTTCCCTTCTCCTTCTGTTCATTAAAGTGATTCATAGTTATCTGAGACCGTTGGAGCTATTGGAAGACATTCTTAACCTCCAGCACATCCAGTGAGCTTTCTCTGTGCACATTCATCTCTGTTTCCTTTTCATTCCACTCCATGGATAAAGTTCCTGTTCTCACCTGAGGCCAGCCCATCCTTTCATGTCTGTGAGCCTTCAGAAAATCTCTCACAACAGGAACATGTTGAGAGAACTTACCCCACAGCCTGCCTCATGCCCCCCATGTGTGTGGTGACCTTTCCTTCAGCTGTCACCCAAGCTGTAGTGTTTTCCAGCCACAAGTGCCTTCCAGTGCCACCCACTGCCCCAGCTTAATGCAGCTCGTGGATCCTAAATATCTCCAAGAAACCATCATGCTGTCTTCCCTTTGTGCTAAAACTCGGTGGTGGACTATTTTACAGACTCACTCAAGCCACACCCAAGTCTCCCCACCGGCATTTCATGCACTTCACAGACAGGCTCTTCCATGTTGTGGTGCACCTTATGTATTATGTCCTGTGTAGGTGGAGATGTCACTGAACTCACATGACAGTGATGCCCACCGACAGTGGAGCATGCAGATATTGGTGGTGGTGCACTGACAATAAAAAGGTCAACAAAAAAAAAAAAACAAAAAGGGAGACCAAAACATAAAACAGAGTGGAATCTCCTCAGGATCTAAGACTGGGGAAAGACTTTATACATAAGACTTCAAAACACAGGCAGCACAACACAAAATAAACAGATGGGACTACATCATAGTAAAAAGCTTCTGCACAGCAAAGAAATCAACTCACAGACTGAAAAGACAGCCTTAAGAAAGGGAAAATTATTTACTGTATGTATAAGTGTACATATATACGTATATGTATATCTTCAACAAGGATTAATATCCAGAATATATAAGAACTCAGACAACTTAATAGTAAAAAAAATCAGACAAATGCAAATCAAAGCCACACTGAGATATCACCTCACCCCAGTTAGACAGGCTATTATCAAAAAGACACAGAATAACAAATGCTGGTGGGGATGCAGAGAAATGGAAACACCTCTCTTTTCGTGGGATGATGAATTAGTTTGGCTATTGTGGAAAAAAGTATGGCCGTGTATTAAACAACTACCGGGTGACTACCATAGGATGCATCGATCCCTGTAGGGCCCATTTTTAGGAGCAAACATTATCTGTGAGCCACATGGTGCCTATGGGTGGAGGATGAAAATGGCACCCGTGGGAAGTAGGGGAGTCGTAACCCAAGATACCTCCAAAAGGCTTTTGTTGGTCCTCCAGTATTTCCACACTCGTGAACCCTGCGTGATCGCTGTGCTCAACATGTTAGTACAAAATGCATGCCCGCGTGATCCTTTAATTGATTGGTTAGTTCATGGAAAGCCCCTACTTGCTTGCTTATATCAATTGCAGTGTAATGGCAATAAAGTGGAACTGCCCTGACAGAACCCCTGCAGCGTCTGAGTGTCCCTTTCACGGGGCTGGGTTGGCGGGCAGCAGGCTCACTTTTCCCCGAGATCCCTCGGTCCCAACCCGGGTGTAATCCTGTCGGCTCCTTCTCCTTCTGGGTCTGCGGGAGGACCCCAGGCGCGCCCCTGCAGAAGCTGGTGCCCAAACAGGGAGCCACCACATAAGAAGAACCGACACACCGTGCGGCCTTGAGAGAGAAGCGACGAGCGGCCACGAGCCTCAGCGCAGAGCTTCCCTCTGGAGAAATGCCATCTCCGGGTAATGGATGTTTTCAAGGTGAGTCTCCTTACTCCCAACAGTTGAATAGGGTAAGTGGTTTTCACTCTTTTTTTATTCCTCCCACTCTTATTTCCCACTTTTCTCTCCCTCTCTGTTCCATGACTTTCAGCGAAGAAGCAGATGGGTGTGGGACAATTGACAGGTCGTGGCCAGGGTTACCCTCTGGTAGACCTTGAAGGTCTCATATCAGTCGGCTCCAGTAGCAGAAGCCCAACCGGGTGAACGTCCTCCTTGCCTTCTCCCAGCTGAGGGACCGGCCATCCCCTTTTCCCAAAATACTGGCCATCACCAGTCCCGTCAGGTTTTTTCTGGTGATAACCATCAGCTGCTTTCTCTTTCTGTTTCTATATGTCTAAACACCATGGGAAATACCACGGGCAAAACAAATGAACCGGCCCTTAAGGTGCTAAAATATTTGTTGAAAAGTAGAGGACTTGAGATTTCTGCCAGTATGGCTGCCAAGACCTGGGAAACCATTCTAGCTCTGGGTCCCTGGATGGTCTCGGCCAACCTGTTTTCTTGGGATACGTGGAACCACGTACAAACCCATGCCTGGCAGCGTGAGACTCGCTGCGGGGAGGACCCACCCTTAGGGTTTTACCTACTATTTCATACCTTAAGTTTTGCTTCTCACAAGGCCACAAAGGCGATAGACCTACCCCTACCTCCCCAGACTTAGAAGAGCAATGGGAAAAGTTTCACAGGGAGTGTATTAAGGGTGGCCTAACCGTCTCTTCACAAGGTCATGCCCAGGATACCTTCCAGTCAACAAATAGTTCCAGGGACCCACTAGAGGAACGTGGGGGGTCATAAGAGGACTGGGACATTCCCCAGCGTAAGCCCCCAGGGGAGGGCCTTTACCCTCCCCTCCCTCCTCTCACTAAAGACTTACAGGAGGGGGCCACAAACAATAAACAAATAACAGCCAGTTGGCAACACAAATTTCAACTAAATCATCCCTGGGAGGCTCCCCCGCCCTTTCACCACCAGCCTGAAACTTTTCCCATTAACATTAACTATAAACAGCGTGAGCCAATGGGGGAATCCCTGGGAAACTCCACCACCCTTTCCTTACCAAGCCCAGGTTTTTCCTTTCAATGTCAACCCTGGGGGGAACAGGCCAGTGCCCTGGGACCCTTGGGAGGCTACAGACCTAAAAGAGCTAAAAAAAAGTCTGTGGCCGAAGATGGTCCCAATTCCCCATGGGCAGAAACCATCCTCCAGGGATTAGCACACCAACCCTGCACCACCCAGGATTGGAAAATGCTGTGTAGGGCAGTACTCTCAGTTCCCCAGTATATTAAATTTTGTGCCTTTTTAAAAGAAGAATGCCATGCTCAGGCCGAGAGAAATCAGGCCACTAACCCAGTTATCCCAATAACCTCTGGAATGCTCTCTGGAGCAGCAGACCAATACAGCACAGGAATTCAGCAAGCCACTGTCCCCGCTCCATATCAAGACAGGTTAGGGCTATCAGCTTACTAGCATGGAAAAACTTGTGGAGGGCCCTACAGAGCCCCCCGTATCAGGCACCACCCAAAGAAACAATGAGGACACCCCTCCCTTCGTGGATAGGGTAGAAAAAAATATACAAAGGAAATTCCCCCCAGGGCCCCTAAGAGACCAGCTTGTTAAAATGCTGGTATGGGAGGGAATGACATCAGATCACAAATTGGCCTGTGCGGGTCAAAAGGACCACTCCATAGAAAGGTGGCTTATCACCTCTGGGGATGTGGGGACCCAAAGCCATCAGGCCCGCACCATTGCTACTGCCCTCCAAGCCCAAATCGACGCCCTCACTGACGCAATGACTATGGCCTTTAATACCCTGACCTCCCCTGCAAACAGCCTCTCTGGTAATAAAATAGGCCATTGCTTTGGCTGTGGGGAACAGCGACACTTTAAAAATAGCTGTCCCCAAAATAGTACAAAACCAAAAGGCCAAAAACCTCCCACCACCCCATGCCCAAGATGCAAAAAGGGCTACCACTGGAAGGCAGATTGTAAATCTAAATTTGATAAGGATGGCAATCCTTTAAATTAGAAAAGGAGCAGCCCCTAGCCCCATCATCCCATGGGGGACCCCATTTCCCACCATAACAAGTTAGAAACCCTCTAAGTCAACCTAAACCCAGATGCAACTCACACCGACCCCCCATGGAGCTAACAGGAGTTAACAAAGCCCAAAAACCTGCAAGGGCTACCTGGACAGTGCCTACTGTGCCTGGGTTAAGACCCAAAATGGATATAATGATCAGGGGAAAAAATTTCTGATGCCTAATTGACACCGGAGCTGACCGCATGGTCCTTAGAGAGAAGGAAGTTCCTAATAGCTGGAGGAAGGTCCCAGGACCACAAATAATGGCGGTTGGAGGAAATACTCAGTCCAAAGAATCTGATGGCTGGCTCCCCTGGAAAGATGCTGATGGCACAAGAGGGGAAGTCAAACCTCTTATAGACACAGGACTTAATGCAACCCTCCTAGGCCAAGACATTCTGGGACAAGCAGACGCCTATATCACCACTGAGCCTAAAGAATGTTATAATGACATTTCAGATGAGGAGGAGTACCAGCAGCCGCTCAGCCTCCCTTCTTGCCTAAATTATAGAGGGAACCCCGAATTCCAAAACATGTGGGATTGAAAGCCACTTACAAGACAGAAGATGCACCCCCATTCCTAAAGGCCACTGCCCCCTAGGTCCCTCACATCCGTTGGAAACCGGGACCCCCAATTTGGGTGGAGCAGTGGCCTCTCCCAGCTAATAAGTTGCAAGCACTTGAGGAACTTACTGCAAAACAATTAAAATTAAATCATATTCTCCCATCCACTAGCCACTGGAATACCCCTATTTTTGTCATTAAAAAGTCTTCAGGAAAATGGAGACTGTTACAGGATCTTAGAAAAATTAAGAATGTTGCTACAGGGAACCCCCCTAAGGGGACTGCCTTGGGTACCAGCCATCCCTAGTAACTTATGCCTCATGATTATAGATATTAGGGACTGCTTCTTTTCCATTCCTTTAAACCCACAGGATTATGAAAAATTTGCCTTTTCAGTCCCCTCAAGTAAATTTAAGGGACCAGATAAACGTTTTTAATGGATGGTTTTGCCTCAAGGTATGGCCAATAGTCCATCCTTTTGCCAAAACTTGTTTATAAATTACTCCAACCTATCAAAAGGCTCCCCTATGTTGAAATGTATGTTTACATTTATGATATTATCTTAGGGGCCCTAAATACTTCCCAATTAGCCGAGGCATATAAAGTCCTGCAAATGTGCTTTACAAAGGGTAACTTGCATGTTGCGGCTGATAAAATCCAAGTTGTTCCACCTTTTAAAATTTTAGGTACCCAGTTAACCGTGCAAGGCATTAGTCCTTTAAAACCTCAACTTTGTATCCCAGATTCTTGTCCTTTGGTTGATTAACAACGCCTTTTAGGTGAAATTAATTGGCTGCGGCCCTGGATTCCCATTTCAACAGGCCAGCTGTTACCTCTTTTTAAGCTATTAAGGGACAGCCTGCCTCATGATAAAATCTCGCTTTCAGTTGCACATAAACAGCTCTTACAAGAGCTTCAAAATTCTCACAACCAGGGTCAGCTTGCTAGATACTCTCCCTCAAAAGACTTGCAATTATGGATTCTGCCTAATCCCACCATCTTCATGGCAGTTCTAGTTCAAGAGGGAAACCCCTCACAATGGATTCATGTATCTCTGGGGGATCCCCTTGAGTCTATACCTATATAGACCAAATGGCTGACTTAAAGCAAAAGGGAAAGGACATAGCACTCCAATGCTATGCACGGGAACCTACAAAATAATTGTTCCAAACCGACCGAGTGACTTAGAATGGATCTACAGTAACTATCCTAGAATGGCCTTGGCACTAGAGGGCGTCCCCAGCATCCTTGATTGTCACTACAGGCCTTATAAATGGGTCACTTCTAATGGCCATTTAAACCGGAGAGCACCTCAATTTTTTCTACACAAACCCATGGCTGATGCCTATAATGTGTTCACTAATGGGCGTGAACATGGGGCTGCTGTTATTGTCTTTTTGCCACATGGAAAACAACCATCATATAACATTGTCCCTCAAAAGTACTGTGGAACCCTGTGAAGGATCTGCACAGTTTGAGAAACTCTTAGCTACAGTTTTAGCACTTAATAAGGTCTCTGAACCCATGAATTTATTTTCTGAAAGTTTGTATACCACAAATTTGCTGCCAGGGTTGCTTAATTCCCATATTCATTTAGATAACAACCCAATCATGTCTCTTATGATACAGGCCCAATCATTGTTATTCAAACAGGCCCAACCCATCTATATACAACATCTCAGAGGCCATCAAAAATTGCCAGGTCTACTTTCACTAGGAAACTTTTTAGCAGACAAAACAGCCTCTTCTAACCCCCATGTTTTAACTTTAAAAGATGCATCTGATCTCCATGCCATAACTCATATAAATTGGAGGGGCCTGCATAAACGGTTCCTGCAAATCCCTATTAAAGATTTAAAAAATATTGTTCATACTTGTAAGTTTTGCCTTCCTTACTAACAGGTGCCCCCTTTACAATCCCCAGGAGTTAACCCTAGGGGATTAAAACCCAACGTATTATGGCAAATTGATGTTACTCATTTTTCTCCTTTTAAAAAGCTCTGGTTTGTTTTTGTTGCTGTTGATACCTATCCTCATGCCTGCTGGGCTACCGCTCATTCAGGGGAAAAGGCTCGACATGCCCAAAGTCACCTTTTACAATGTTTTGCAACACTTGGACTCCCCAATCAAATTAAAACTGATCATGGCCCCTGTTTTGTTAGCGGTGCATTTCAGGAGTTCCTTTCAAGCTGGCGCATTCACCACACCACAGGTATTCCATACAATCCTGATGGACAAGCTATAATAGGGCGTTATCACCAAACTTTAAAAACTCAATTACAAAAACAAAACGAGGGTTCCACCAGCCCCCACCCACAATTAGGATTAGTACTATTTGAAAGGATGAGTCGACACCAGTTGATGATCCACCAGAGAGAGCTCGTTTATTAGGTGGCACACACACACATATATAGGGCTTTTAGGGAAGGCTGATTGGCTTAAAATACAATCCCTACTTAGCATACCGCATGGGGCTTGGGGTGAGCTGATTGGTGTGTGATTCGTGCCGGTGGGAAGGAGAGTATGGAAGAGAAGGGCAACCAGTGCCATGACGGGGTGTGGCCGAGAAGGACTTATGTGATCAGGGTGTGATCCCTTGGGGCATTTGGGTTCTTACATTCCTCGGTGTCATCCCTTGGGGCATTTGGGTTCTTACACTATTTACATTAAACATTCTAAATTTTTCCAAAAATGAGCTAATGACACATTTTCAAAAGCACTGGTCTAATCAAGACATAAAGCCTGAGGTACACGTTAGGTAGAAAGACCCCATTTCCAGACACTGGAGAGGACCTGACCCACTCCTAACTATGGGAATGGGATTTGGGTGTGTATTTCCCTTTGATGAACCCTGCCCAATATGGATACCGGCCAAAACCCTTAATTTTGTACCTCAAAATCTTGAACCAATAACCCAGCCCAGGGACAACAACAACCCTGAGGCAAGTTCTTCTCTTTCAGGAGACTTATGTGACAACCTGGGTGAACCTGCCTCTTATTCCTTGTGGGAGAGTTTCGCTCCAATCCTGATTGCCTTTGTCCTTAAGAACGTCAACAGCAGCATGATGCGTCACCTGGTCATCCTATGGACCATCTGGCTCTTGGCACATGGGGAACCAATCACCTACCAGTGCAACAAACGTGGACAAAAGATTGTTGGTTACGTTATGATGTTCATCCCCCATATTTTGCGGCTGTGGCATTAAATAACGTAACCATCCTCACCACTAACAGCACCCACTGTGCCAGTAATTACAACAGAACCCATCCTGGTTTAACCATACAACATATGTTGGGAAAAGGATTATGTGTTGTTGTAAAGAACCCCTCCCTTTGTTCCAATACCATTATCCTCAACAGCACCTGGGCTAAACCCAGCCTTGGGCGATGTTTATGCGCCAAATCAGGGCTTACTGCTTGTGTGTTTAATCAATCCTTATCTCATGAAACTTGTGTATCAGTAGATAATGTTCCCCGATTATTATGGCATAAAGGGGAAGAAATGTTTCAATATTGAACAAGTACCTTTCCTCACCACAGTAAAAGGGCACTAGGGGCTGCTGTTGCCATTAGTACTTTATTGGGGATTGTAGGCTCTGGGGCAGGGGCTGCTGGAATAGGATATACTTACACCCACACACAAGCTTTAAGGGAGGCTATAGACATAGATCTAGATAGGCTTGAAACATCAATTACCCATTTGAAAAAATCATTAACTTCTCTTTCTGAAGTTGTATTACAAAATAGAAGGGGATTAGACCTCCTGTGTTTACAACTGGGAAGCTTATGTGCAGCTCTCAGGGAAGAATGTTGCTTCTACGCTGATCATCCTGGAATAGTAAAAGAATCTATGACAAAGGTTAGAGAGGGCTTGGAAAGACATAAAAGAGAAAGAGAGGCCAATGAGAGCTGGTTTCAGTCTTTGTTTAACAGTTCTCCCTGGCTTACCACCTTGATATCTGCCTTAGCAGGCCCCCTCTTTATCCTATTAGTGCTAATGTTTTATCCTTTAATTTTTACTAAAATCATGGCTCTCATTCGACGAAATCCAGGATCCATAACTATGCTCACCCAAGTGGTAGAAAATGTGGCCCAAGAAAATTGCCCCCAAACCCTTGGGTCAATATGGCCCTCCAAAAAATCCACAGCAATCTTTAAGATGCTCCGCTGGCTGTCCAAAGTGGCTGGCTAGCCAATGATGGGTAAGATCCCCAGAGGGGGACAACCTAAGACAGGCACAGTCACAAAAAAGCCAACAAGGTTGTGAGGTTAGCCTCCTTCAACTGCCCATTACAGGGTTGTTCTTTTTATAGAGAAAACAGGGGGAGATGTTGGGCTCATTTTTAGGAGCGAACATTATCTGTGAGCCACATGGTGCCTTTGGGTGGAGGATGAAGGTGGTGCCCGGGGGAAATAGGGGAGGTGTAACCCAAGATAGCTCCAAAAGGTTTTTATTGGTCCTCCAGTATTTCCGCACTCGTGAACCCTGCGTGATCGCTATGCTCAACATGTTAGTACAAAATGCATGCCCGTGTGATCCTTTAATTGATTGGTTAGTTCATGGAAAGCCCCTACTTGCTTCCTTATATAAATTGCAGTGTAATGGCAATAAAGTGGAACTGCCCTGCCAGAACCCCTGCCGTGTCTGAGTGTCTCTTTCATGGGGCTGGGTTGGTGGGCAGCAGGCTCACTTTTCCCCGAGATCCGTCGGTCCCAACACCCTGGGGATGATCCTGTCGACTCCTTCTCCTTCTGGGTCTGTGCGAGGACCCCAGGCACACCGCTGCAGATCCCACCGCTGATGTATACCCAAAGGAGTGTAAATCATCTGTGGAAGGAACTCCCGCACCCCATGTTTATGGAGGCTATATTTATAATAGCCAAGATTTGGAACCAGCATAAACGTTTGTTGACAGACGATTGGATAATGAAAATGTGGTGCATATACACAGTTAAATACTACTCAGCCATAAAGGAAAACAAAGTTTTCTCATTCACAACACTGATGAACATGGAGAATTTCATCAAAAATGAAGTAAGCCAGGCACAGAAAGAGAAATTCCACAGATTGTCAATCAGAGGGGGGGGGGGAAGGAAGGAAGGAAGGAAGGAAAGAGGGAAGGAGGGAAGGAAGGAAGGAAGGAAGGAAGGAGGGATGGAGTGAAGAAAGGAAGGAAGGAAGGAAGGAAGGAAGGAAAGAAGGAAGGAAGGAATGAAAGAGAAACAATAAGAATAATGTTAAATTTCAGATGGAGAGAACTGACCTGTAGTTACGAGAGGCAGGAAGGGGATGGGGTTTAGTGAGTGGTTGGTTTGTAGACACATGCCACCCAGATAGAAAAAAGTGTGTCCTGTGGGTGCACAGCGGAGCCAGGCCTCTGTAATTAACATTCATTTGCTGCATGTCATCTACTGGCTGGAAGAGAGGAGATAGAACGTCATCATCACAAACAAGTCATTCAGTTTTGTAACGATGAATGTGCTAATTACCCTGATGTGATCAACAGACATTGTGCACATGTATTGCTATTCAACTGTGTACCCCACAAATATGTAAACTCTAAATGTCTTAAATGAATGAATGAATGAATGAATTGGACATATTGAAAGAAACATATGATCATGAGGACACCATGATCTATGAACACCATTTTGAGATTTGAACTCTATGGTGACAGTGACTGGGAGCTGCTGTTCATGGTCTCATGCAGGTTACAGCCCGACCAGCGGGGAAGGGGAATGTTAAATAAAATTTGTGGGGGGCCAGTGATTTATACTAGGCTTCTGTGCCAGGTCGCACAGACCAAACAAATATGACGTTTTACTGCCATAGCAGAGCTTCAGTTAATTGGAGGAGGCTCTGTAACCAATTAATTAATTACACTGTAAGCAATTATGTTGTTTCTACAGTGCAGTTTATTTTCTACAAATGCTTTAAGAGAATGTGATTGGTGTGGTTTTCTGAACCTGCTATAGTCTGGAGGGCTGCCTGGTTCATGATTTTGTTTTGTTCACTTTCTTTCTTTTCCTTTGCTCTGTTTTGTTTTTGTTTGACCAAAGAAACTCAGTTGAAATTTAAAACTTGTCTGTTTCACAAATCTGAGAAATGTATCTACCTGCTCCAAATATAACTGCATGACAGCTTGACTAGAACAAATTACCCTCCACAGCATCCTTTCATGCACACGACTCTACAGCAGCTCCAGGTGTAGGAATGTAAGTGGGGAGTCCCTGAGCTCGCATGTGAAGCCCACCTCACTGAAGGGCGTCCTGACAGCAGAGACCAAAACCGGATGAGTCCACGTGCTGTAGGAGGGCTCTTTGTTATGATTACTGTCGTTGTTGTCGTGTTGACTGGTGATTACTCACAGACATCCAGTGGGGTGTTGGCCCATCCGAGTGCTGTGCAGCTGCTCTCCCCTCACCCTAGGAGGATGTGGAGGTGGAGGGTTGAGGCTTGTAAGGGACTCAGAGAAAACGTGCTGCTGTGCGGAAGAGAGAAATTGGGAGGAAGTGCAGGATGCCCAGGGGCTCCTCTGCCTCCTGTTGCTTGTCCATGGGGCTGCCCCTGTGACTCCCTGGTGTCACTCCCTGTACCTCGGTCATGGAGGGAAATTGGAGCCAATGAAGCCAGAGGCACGAAGGCCCTGAGTGTGGAGTGAGTTCGGATGCAGTGAGGATGCAGTGAGCATCCCCACGCTCCACCACGTGACACTCCACCCTTCAGCCCCTACGATCTTATCTGCCCATGTCCTGACAGGGCCCTGGGGACAGGTATCACAAGGTGATTTATCCTCTCAGTTCACTAATGGGCCATGAAATCTAAAACTCAATGTTCAGTTTGTATGCACCCTAGTCCATCCCAGTCATAATAGGTTGTTGTCAGGAGAGAGCTCAGAGAATCTCCAAACCCATGGTTCAGAATGGGCCACAGACCCCTCACATGTCTGGCTGGGTCACCACCCCTCACATATGGTTCCAAGAGCTAGATATTTGGGAAAGATCCCAGGAGCCATTGGAAGATGACATGAGCTAAGTCCTCAGCCTCCTCAGCAGCAGCAGTGGCAGCAGTGGTGGTGGCCTCCTGGAGCATCACAAGGGCACTGGCAGCAACAGCCTTGCTGTGGCCCACCTGGGGCGTCCTGGTGGCAAGGGTCACTGAGCATCAGATCTACACATCCTTTATATTTAAGTTCAACAACCACGAATGCCAGGGTGTCAGTTAGACAACCCCATAAGCAGACAATATCCAAGGAACACCTGGGCACACGTCGCAGTTACATATTCATGTCAAACACTCAGCAAGATTCCTGAGGGAGCCTGACCATTTGTCTTCACTTTCCCTACAATCCACACCTTCAGGGTTCCTCACCATACAATCGACACATTTGGAATCTTCTGTGATGTTCCCTTATCGAGCATAACTGACCCTTGCATTCACATAACCTCAGTACCTACTGTATGTTCTATACACCGTGAGGTCTGTCACCACAGATCTACATTCCATTCCTGCCATCCCAAAAGTCATTAGCTTGTCCCAGCACCATCTCAGAAGCCCAAAGTCTCATCTGAGGCTAAAGGTAAAACTCCTTCTATTTGTGAACCTATAAAAATAAAAAACAAATTTATCTACTTCAAGGTACAGTGGGACAGACACTGGGTACACATTCCCATTCCAAAAGTGAGGAATAGACAAGAAGAAAGAAAAACCAGGCCCCGAACAGGTTCAAAACCCAACAGGGCAAACATGAAGTGCAGTGGAGCATCTGGGCCCCCAAAGCACAGGGCAGCCTCACTCCTACAGCTCCGCTAGGTGAAGCCCATTGAGCCGCCCTGGTACCTGCAGCTCTTCCATGCCAGTGCTGACTTTGCCAGCAAACCCACAGTTCTGGGCTCCTGGTCGCCCTCCTGCCATCCTGGCTGCACTAGGCACTTCCCCAGTAGATGACCTCTGCTGCAGCTCCGCCCCTGCAGCTGGTCTCTGCCTGGTTCCCCAGGCTTTTCCATATGTCCTCTGGACCCTGGGTGGAGGCTGCCACGTCTCCACTGCACTCATTTTCTATTGGCCTGCAGACTCAACATGACGCAGATGTCACCATGGTTTTCAGCTTTATGCTCCCCAGAGCTGCTGAGGCAGAGTTGCTGTAGCCAGAGCAGCCAGAATGCAGGGCGCAGTGGATGAGGGCAACCATGCCCAGGTCTGTCCTCCAGAAAAATCTCCATTCTCCTCGGCCTCTGGGTCTGTGATGGGAGGGGCGCTCTTCCAAACTTCTGAAATGCCTTCAGGGCCTTTCTCCCATTGACTTGGATATTAGCATCCAGCTGCCCCATCCTGGGCTCCTGAGTTACTTGAATCAGCTTGGCATTTGCCCGCAGTTCACTCACAGTCTCAGGCAGTTCTCCAACATTCGCTCACACAGTTCCAACAGCTGCATTCACACACCCCCTCAAGGAGTGGTTGTCCTGACCTTGCTCGTGTCTGCAGCTATACTGTAACCATTTCCACATCATAATGGAGGCTAACTCGTCCGCCTTTTCACCAGGTGAAACATACGTGAAATTCTGCAAGGGCAGCCATCCTCAGGTAACCTGCCTATCTGTATGTGGCACTTTTTTCTCGGGTTACTAGGGCACCTGTCAGGCCATTGGGCTTCTGTGGCACCCTGTGAATCTTCTCAGGTTTACATGGCACCCAGCAAGCTTTCCCAGGTATATCCAGCACCCAGTGAGCCATCTGCATGTCAGACAACTGTGACATGTGGTTACTATGTCTTCTCCAGAGCACATCACACCATCCACCCCTGGGTCCCATAGCCGCAGCAGCCAGGGGCTCTGCCTGTTTCGGCCACTTTACTCTTTCTCCAAGCCAACCAATTCGACCTGGGTGTATGGGACATAGGTCGTGAATTAGGTCACCTGTGGGTTGCCTGCCAGTCTGCTTGGTCCCATACGCTGCTCGTCTTCCACTTTCTGATGAGCAAAAGGTCACCCCAGGAGATGCACAGTCTCCCCCAACTCGCCATCAGGTTGGTCATCCCCAGTGTTGGAAGCAGGAGTGACCTGTTGCTGTACTTCAGCCTCCAGGGCAAGTAGCCGTGTTCCCAAGTCTGCTTTCTGTTGCAAATCTTCAGGCCATGTTGCTTCATGGGGTTTCCGGTCCATTTTGGCTCACAGTACAGTGAGCAACAGCCAGACCTGGTCAGCAGGAAAGCAGCCACTGGGGGCCACATGCTCAAGTGCAGCCACATTTCCTGCCACTCCCAATGGGCTTTCTGCTTCTTTACTTGCTTGGCATCCTACCCATGACACCAGTTACTGGCCTCTTTTACCTGCTTGGAATCCGACGGACAACTCTAACTTTCAGGCTGGGCCTCAGAGAACCTTCAAACCCATTGTACAGACTGGGTCACAGACCTGTCATATAAAGACTGGGTCACATAACCCTCATGTGCCAGGCTGGGTCACCAGCTCCACCCAGAGTTCACATGCAGTTCTGTTAATGGGGATACCCTTCCATGACATCCCTCCTGGACTGGACATTGGCACAAATCCACACACCCCGCAGTCTGACCAATTGTGAGCTTCAGCATAGGTGGCAGGCCAGGTCAGAAAGGCATTCACCATTGCTACAGGCAGGACCCTGAAAATGAGGAAGGTACAGAGATAAGACAAAAGGTTTAAAAGGCACGAGAAAAGGTAAGACTTTATCTAATATTAACATAGTTGCTGTTTGATAACATAGGCCAACAGCACCCATTGTTTGGGCACTTTCCAGGGTGGGCAGTGCCACACTTTTAACCTTTGACATTATCATTAGGTACAATATTATCGTAGCTGTGAGCCTCAACTGGAGGCCACACCAGTAACCTAATTTCTGTCCCCTTCTTAATGAGTGCCATGGGGGCTCTAGTGGTGAGGGAGGCTCCCATTTAGATAAAGAGTGGTTGAGTGTGATGCCAGAGGTATGGTCTCCCCCAATGCAATGACAACAGCAAGACACCTGGGAGGGGGTGCCACTTTAGTTTCCAGTCTATCAAAGTGTCACCGGGTGGGACGTCCTGTGGCAAATGCAGAACCAGTCCCTCAACTGCCAGATGGAATGCAGTCCCCCTTGTTGTCCTTGCATGTTTAGAGCTGTGGTTATTGGTGTGTGTCCTGCAAGCCAGTCATCCACAGACTTGTGCACTGTGAGGCAGCATTTATGAGTCTTATGGCTTCAGTCACTTGGGAAAACATGCCCTTCTGGTCCTCTCTGGTGCCAACGTTATCAGTGTAGTTTTCAACACCCCATTCATATGTTCAATGAGTCCAGTGGTGGTGTGTTTCCAAGGCAGATGAAAAGTCCATACTATGATGTGGGCCTCTGACGACTCTTATGCAACATGTCCAGTGAAACGACTCCTGTGATCCCTGTCTACAGGCCAGGACCCCAGACATGTCTACCTGCCATTGAGTGACAGGTGGGTGGAACACCCAATATTCCCTGGCAGGTGTCTTGGGGACATGGTCTCAAATGACTCTGTGGAAAATCCTTGTCTTCAGCCTGAATATCTGAATATTTTATGGGCAGAGCAGTCTCTTCTCTGTGTCCTATATTCTTTGTTGGCCCCAGTGTCTGGAATTTTGATGAGCCCAGTCAGCCACTTCAGAGGGTGTTAGCAAGACTTATAGCAGAACAGCTGGGGCTGTAGGTAAGGCATCAGCCTCATGAGTGCACAGCAAGGTGGTTGAGGACTGAGCTGACAGTTGCCTTAAGACACCTGGGGTTGTGGCTTGAAGCAGATTCCTCATGTCCCTCCACAATTCCACACCCCAAAGAGTCTTTGAGTATTGTCCAGTTTTGTTGTTGTTTTTTGAATTTGTGGGTTTTTTTGTTTTTATTTTTGTACCACTGTGGCATCCAAGTCGTCAGACCGTTCTAAACAGCATCAACTTGTGAGTCAGTGTGATCTTCACCACTTGAATTTCAGTGCACTGGCTTCTCAGTTTAGTTCTTCCTTCATACCAGATGATGCCAGAGCACAACAGGATGGCAGAGAAATGGCAGGTGAGTGGATTTCCCTGCTTCTACCATCTCCACACCAGATATCCTAGTGACGGGTGTCTACACCTTCCACCACAGAATGGAGAGGTGGAGCAAAATCTGCTAGTGCTGGGGTGGGGTCCAAATTCATGTATGTAACCAGGCCCCAGCAGTGTGTATAGTTCTTCTGACAGCAGACTAGTTTTGTAAGTGTTTTAATGTCGTAATTAGCATGTCATTGCTGCAATCCACTAACATTTGCCCCGACACTCATCAGCTTCAAAAGCATGTCTTTAATCCAGCCACTCACTGGCACGGAGGTGCATACTTCCACCAGCAAGTTGATGTCAAAACTTCAGTCTACTGCAGTGTCAGACAGTTGGCCAGGATCTGTTCTCAATAGGGCTGTGTATGGTTTTCCTACTTTTCTGTAGCGGTGTCCAGAATCCTAATGGGATGCAGTTCCCATTCTGCTTCCACCATGGACCCCAATCAAATCCCTCTAGATAGACACTAGCATCCATTTTATATCTTACACCTGGCATCAACTTTTCTATGACCTGTACATGTTTTGCAAACAATTTAGCTTTATCAAATGCCTCTTGTGGGGAGCATTCCTATCCTAGCTACCGACCCTCTTCACTATAGCATCGAGGGGTCTCGACATTTGTGCTAGTTTCATGTTTCCACACATGGACATCCAGATTTCCCAGCACAATTTCTTGAAGAGGCTGTCCTCTGCCCGTTTAATGTTCTTGTGATATTACTGAAGATCAGTTGGCTGTAAACATGTGGGTTGATTTCTAGGTTCTCTATTCAGTTCCATTGATCCACGTGTCTGCTTTTAAGCCAGTATCATGCTGTTCTGGTAGCCATAACTTTGTAGGATAACTTGAAGACCTGCTGGAGGACACAACAGCATCACAACAATTAAATTCTAGGGGAAAATTTAATCAAATAGGTGAAAATATGTATACTGAGCACTCTAAAGCATTGATGAAAAAAGAATGAAAATGACGGAAAGAAAAAAAAAAACAACCAAAAATCCTTTGTTCACAGATTTGAAGTATTAATGTAATTCTGAGTTTTATACTATGCCAAGCATTAAACACAATCTTTATCAAAATCGCACTTCAATTTTTTACACATAAATGAAAAGAAATTCTAAAATTTGTTTAAAACCACAGAAGACCTCAAATAGCCAAAGCAATTCTGAACTCAACAACAAAGCTAAAGTCCATCCATGATTTTTACATTACAAAAAAGAATGAAAAGTTTTCTACTGAACCTTTTTGAGACTATGTTATAAGACTGTAAGTCATGTTCAACGTTACTGGGAAATATTGGTTTTACCTTTATTGCTTGTTTAGACAACCATAATCATACTTTGCTGCAAACTGCAAGTCCTGACCTTCCTGCTGGTAACTGTCATTCTGATGTCAATTTGGGTTTCTTAGCCCTTTTGTGCACAGCTCAGGCATGATCCCTTGCACACCTCTCAGGACGCAGCCTGGAGCCTTGACTGTGGTCTGCACCCACATTCATTCTCTGAGCCTGTGCTTTGTGGGTCCCCTTCAGCTACACACCTGCAGGTCAGGAGGTGAGCCAGGTCTCCATGCAGATGCAGCAGCTTCCTCTCCACCTGCTCCTCTCCCTGCTGCTGTCTCCACTGGCTGCTTCCTAGGGGGTTCCCTTTCTGTCTTTAATTCTTCCAAGGCAGAGTTTCAATGTTGCTGGTGTATGAATTCAGCAGGGATGGAGAATTCCAGATTCTCACATCACCAGGACATGGCTGGGAGGGAAAGGGGTGCTGCCTGGTTGTTGGCACTTATGGTGTCCTGTGGACACAGCAAAAACAATTCCGATTCACAGGGACTGCGGTCATCACCTTTCTACCTTCTAGAATGTGATATATAAAGATATTTCATAACCCATCAACAGAAGGATTAAATGATCAATTAAAAATGGGCAAGGAATGGAATACACCTTAAAAGTGAATAAGAGAAATATCTGAAGAGCAAATGAAAAGATCGTCAATGTCATCAGTTATCAGGAAAATACAAATAAAAACACAAGGTAGCACTTCAGATCCACTAAAGTGGCCCCAATTTTTAAAGGAAATGAATAAGTATCCTCATGGATATGTAGACATTGGAAAAATTGCAGAGAGCTGGTGTTCAGGCAAAATGGTAGAACGACTGTGGCCACGATTCTGGCAGTTATGTAAACAGTTTAATGCAGAAGTTCGCCATGACCCGGTAATTCCACTCCTATTTATATGCCAAGATAAGTGAAAAGAGGTGCCCAACAGAAATTTCCATGAATGATCACAGCAGCACTATTCACAGGAGCTAAAAAGTGAATAATTCCAAACTTTCACTGACTGATGTGTTGATAAACAAATGTGGTACAATTGGAAAGTATTCACCTATAGAAATGAATGAGGTACTGACACACGCGACAACAAGAATGAACTTTGAAATCATTACACCAAGTAGAAGAAGCAGACCCAAAAGACCACGTATTATATAATTCTATTTTTATGAAATATGCAGAACAGGTGAATCCATAGAGACAGAAATCATATGAGTGGTTTCTAGGGGCATTCAGAGACAGGAATGGAAAGTGACTGTGTGTAGGGTGTGGGCTTTACTGTTGAGGCAAAGAAAATGTCCTGTAACTAGACACTGGTGATAGCTAACAAACCGTGTGAAAATATTGTGTCACTAGACTGTATAGTTTAAAATGGTTAAAATGCTGAATGCAATTTTATATAAATTGTACCATCACATGCCTTAAAGAAAACATATTAAATTCAACTTGTTTTTACATTAATCGTTTTAAGGTAACAGAAACCTCATTTTAAAGGAACCCACAAAGCAAATGAAAAAAAAAATAATAAAAGTTCCTGAGAAAGACTTCTACTGAACAAAGACTGAAAGGAAACCCTGTTTATCTTCTGCACCTGCTCTTCAGTGGAAATTCCGTACTAAGTGTGCACTGAGCTCCTCCTACCGCCAAGTCCACGCCTGTCTTCCAGCAGAGGTTTGTTTGTATCTGGGCTTGAACTGAATTCCCCTTGTTGTATTTCTCGCTCAGTAGTACATGGTGGTGTCCTGGGATCTCAGGCCACTCCTAGTTTAATAAGTTTGGCTCCTGGAGGTTTCCCTCGTGATGCTGACTTGGGATTTAAGAGTTGTGCTTCCACACAACTCATATCACACTGACCCACTCCAGTCCCCTTTCTGGAGGCTGGTGGATCCAGTGCCCATCACAGCTCATTAAAGAGAATCAAGAAATAGTGCAAGTGAGGAACAGGTTCTGTGAGGGCCTCACCAGGCACAGCCTTGTTTCCTGCAGCTGCGACTTAGACAGGAAACCTAAGGATAAGGAGCATCACCATCAGTCAAACACACTGGAAACCCCATGCCCAAGTCCCTTTCCTGAAGTCCCAGAGACATCCACAGCAGGGAGTGGCCACCAGGCAGAGAAGTAGCCCCAGGACATCCATGCTCTGATGAAGGGCTCCTGGTGAAAGGAGACTGGGGCTGCTTCTCCAAGGGCTGGGCGTTCTGCCTGACACTGGGGTCTGCTTTGCACAAGGGAGGTCTCAGAGGTTATAAGTGTGGAGCAGAGTGGAGGGTGTCGACCTACCCTTCATTTGTGCAGAATGTTTTAACTTTTGCTGCTGAAAGGAAATTTGGAGGCAGAATTTCAAAGACTCTTCTTTGCTTCACTGCCTGGTCATCATCAGGTCTCCAGAAAAATATTAAGAGAAGTGGAAATGGAGAATGCAGAGTTTGTCATCACAGAACATGTAGAAATGTTTCAAGTGATTTCTGGTTCCAGGAGAAGTCCGTGACCTTTTGATCCTCACGTGCTCCATTCCCATGTCTGGTCTTTGAAACTGATGGTCAGTCAGTGGCCTCAGTCTCTCTGCACACACATCGCTTTTGTGTGACTTCGATAAAACAGTTGTGCTTCTGGAGAATCTTGGAGTTGGGTCCCTTCAGAACAGTCAGAATTTCCTCAGATAGACAGATAGGAGTATGTGCCTTTGTGGTGTGTGTGTGTGTGTATTTTAGAGAAACAGAGAGACAGAGAGACAGAGAGACAGAGAGGCCTCTAGTACATCCTGCTTCTCAGAGACAGTTACCAAGGTAAACATATAGACACGAATATCCCTCCACTTTTGGAACAACCACATGGGATTAGAAATATTACTGTGGAAATTTCTAGAAAACTCCATCTTCCTCAGTCTCATTCACAAATCATCTGTTCACACTCCTGCCCCAACACTTCTAACGTCAGTCTTAACGGTCACATCAGACTCAGTCTTGAGGTTCATAATCTCATCACTTGCTTCTGTTCAGAGGTGACTCCTCGGTGGTGTTTTCTCCAGGGCAGATCCTCCTGCATCTGCAGACCTGTGACATGGACACGCTCTGTGCCCTGCCTCCCCTTACCCAATGTACTCTGGTGATTCATGTCCAGGATGATGACTATATCCCATCCCTTTCACCTGGGACTCAATGGATCACAGCAACTCTGAATGTCAGCTGGGCATATGGTGCCAGTGTCGGGGTTCTGGTCTATTTCTACTGTTTGGTGATGACACTGCATGACCCACGGCTTCTGTCTTTGGGATTCTAGTCCCACCATTTTTGGAACACTTTCTTTCTCAATTTGAAATTGTTTGTGTTTGCAGTTGATTATTTCTTTTAGCCCTTTTTATTTCAAATGAACTGCAAGAAGTTTCAAGTTGTGAAATTTTATTAAAATAGATGTACAAATTGCTCCCTTATGACAGTACAAGTCATACAGCAGACGATCTTAGGTAAACACAATAGAAACAATGACTTTGAAATGGAGAAGGTGTACAAATAAAAAATAGGGACTATACATTACATCTGTGTAAATCATCAGATTCCAAATAAGAAAATGGTAAAGTGATTGGAGTAAATGACCTGTTTTCTCAGAGTGTGGGGTTTAAGAAAAATTTAGACTCAAGTGTAGAATGGTAGAGTAGGTGTAAAGGCAAAGATTTGCTCATTGAAATGGAAAATGCAGAAACCTACACACAAAAAAAGAAAACAAACAAACAAACAAATAAGAAACAACAACAACAAAAACATGCTCACAGACTTGCTCTGCACCTGCTCCAGGTGCTGGGCCCTTTGGGCAGAGGGTCAGGAGTGCCACTCTAGATCAGTCCTGTGTCACCTTCTAGGGTTCTTGCTGCTTTCCCCAGACCAATGTTGTGGAGATTTTCCTCTGTGTTTTACTCTAATAGTGCCATAGTTTCAGGACTGAAATTTAATTATTATTCCACTTTGAGTTGATTTTTGTGTAAGGGTGCAATTTCATTCTTTTGCATGTGGATATCCAATTTTCCCAACAAAATTTTGGAAGACATTTTGCTCTTCTCATTATGTGTTCTTGCCACCTTTGTTAAAAATCAGTTGAACATAAATGGTGGGTTTTATTTCTAGGCTCTCTGGTTTGTATGTCTGTATGTCTGTGTGTATGTCATCACCATACTGTTTTGATTATTTTAGCTTTATAATAGATTCTGATCCATGATTAACTCAGAGTTATCTCTGGGATGCAAAGACGGTTCAAAAGAAGCAAGTAAATAAATATGATAAATGCCATTACAGAATGAAGGGGAAAAACCTATAATCATCTCAACAGAGGCAGAAAAAGGATTTGACATCCTTCGATATCTTTTTAATAACAAAAATTTCAACAAATTAGTGATAGACATATTATCCTTCGCTATATTAACGGTGATATAGGACAATCCCACAGCTAATGACATGCTTAACAGTGAAAGTCTGCCTTTGTTAAACATGATCAGAATAAGAACTTCTCTCACCACTTCCTTTCAACATAGAACTGGAAGTCTAGCCAGAACATTGAGGTAATAAAAATAAATAAATGGCATCCACTTATGAAAGGATAATAAAAACTGTATGTTTGCTGATAACATGATCTCATATATAAAAACCCTAAAGACTCTGCCTGTTAACTGTGAGAACCAACACACATTTAGTAATATTGCATCCTAAAAAATCAGCACATAGAAAGCAGTAGTGTTTCTATACACTAACAATAAACTATCTAAAAATAAATCAGTAAAACAATTCTATTTACAATAGCATCAGAAAAAATAATTAAATTCCTGGGAATAAATGTAACCAAATTGCTTAAAGATTTGAATATTGAAAACTCTAAAGCATTGATAAAAACTTGTAAGTAAAGGGCAGACACAAAAGTGCAGATCAAGGAAGCTACAGAGCACCTAACAGGATGAATCAAAGCAAAAGAAATGAAGCACAAACACGCACATGCACACACGCACATATGTACACGTACACACACATGCACACACGCACATATGTACACGTACACACACATGCACACACGCACATATGTACACGCACACACACATGCACACACGCACATATGTACACGTACACACACATGCACACACGCACATATGTACACGTACACGCACAAGCACACACGCACATATGTACACGCACACACACATGCACACACGCACATATGTACACGTACACACACATGCACACACGCACATATGTACACGCACACACACATGCACACACACACACATACACACCCATGACCAAGATGTTAAGTGTTATAACTTAAATCCTCAGAACATACCTAACGTGGTCAGGCTAAGAAACGCTTACACATAAAAGAATAAAGGTAAGAATTACAGAGGATTTCTCGTAAGAATCAAAGCCAACAAAAATTGAGAGATTTGAAATGTTTAAAGTTTTGGAAGCTTCAACCAACACCACCTGGGACTCTCAATTCAGCTAAATGATCCTCCAAGAGTGACAGAGACCAACAACTCCTCGTATCCACCTTCCATCCAGAAAGGAATAAATATTTGATATATATTGAATAGCACAGCAACTATAGCCAATAAGAATAGATTATATATTTCAAAATAGCAAAGAGTGAATTTCAAATGTCTCACCACGAAAATAAAATGAGGTGATAAATACGTTGATTACTTTGACCTAATTATTCCACATTATATACGTTTATCAGAGCACCACATAGTTCCCCACAAATGAATACAAATATGATGTGTCATTTAAGAAAACATTTTTAATAACAAATGTGAAGGAGAAATAGCCTCTCTCAGACCACACAGTGGTGAAGGATCAAGGCGTCCCTCAGAATCACGAACGAGGTGAGCACAGCTGCCAGCACAGCTCCTATTGGACACCTTCAATGTGACAAGTGGATGTAAACAAGCAACAATCACGAGGACACACACACGCAGTCCTTGACCTTCGGGTGCGACATAAGGGGTCTGGTTTCAGGTCTTGCACATAAGAAGCTTGGACGTCATCGCTCCCATCCAGACAACAAGAAAATCACTGAACAGTCAGAAAATCAGTGACTCTTCTTAAATACCTAAAAGAAGTGACGTTACAGGGTTCACTACTGTCCCCAAATTGAAGATGCAATCAGGAAGACACAGAGGGTCACAGCTGGTCTGATCAGAAACTCATGAGCAGAAACCTGTGTGTGGTCCAGGATGGGGGAAGATACACCAGAGCTGTAGGTGAAGGATTGCTGGAGACTCAGGGTGGGGAAATCTGAGAGTTGGGTCCGTCCCAGGGGGACGGTCTTAGAGATCCCAACCTTTTAAACTCCACCTCAGCGGTGCGATGAGGTTCTCAATGAAAATACCATAAAAGAACCCTCATGCTCCCTGCAGAGAAAGGGGGAAGGAGCCATTCTGAGATTCAGCAGAGCAGGACGCTCTTCAGAAGGTCACCTCAGGAGAAACTAATTTAGCTGATCCCAAGAGGGGATTACTTCTTCAGAGCATAATTGACCACAGAGAAGAGAAACACCCAACTCTGTCCCCTTCCCTGAGAGCCTTCCAGTCTCGCCTAAGAGCCTCATGAAGGGAGAAGCGCCTGTGAACGTCACAGCCAGGACACGGCTCACTAAAGGACAGAGCTCGTCATAGGACTGTGCAGTGCTTCCCTACCACCCACACTACCCACACCTTACACACAACGTTGTGATCTGACAAGTTGTGACCCTCTGTGTCCTCCTGACTGCATCTTCAATTCGGGGGACAGGAGTTCACCCTGTGAACTCACTTCTTTTACAGATATAAGAAGAGTTACTGATTTTCTGCGTACTAACAGGGAAAAACTAAAACACCACATGCACCTTAGACACTATTTAAGAAGTCTCTGAAAACCTAGTCCACAGAGGAGACACAAACAAGGACACCAGGGGACATTTTATCCAGTCCATAGCTTGCCTTGTCATCCTCTTTTCAGTGACTTTTGCAGAGACAGACTTTCTAATTAATAGCTCCAGCCTGTCAATGTTTCTTCCCTGCGTTGTGCTGTTGTCTCACCTCCATTGCATGTGGTATTTTCTCTTTTTATGAAACATTCGTAAGCCGTAGGTGCCTGCTCAGCACCACGTGAGGTCCCTACCTTCAATGATCAGCCTCATTACTGGGCCCCTCATCTGCACCTGCACAGGAGACTTGGTAAGAATTGAGCAGGGACCTTGACTCAGGGAGCTGAGTGTCTAGGGACAGATCTAGTGAGAATTTAAACAGTGGTAGACAGAGGATGGTATTAGGGCAAGTGTCCGTGATGTCTGAGGGACAGCAGAGAGTGGGCAGGGAGCAGGGCTCTGTCCAGCTGCTTCTCAATATCCACAGGGAATCGCCCCAGGGAACCTGAGATACACAACTTAGGACACAGTTCCCAGGGCTGCTTTGAGAGGCCCCACCCAGAATGCAGCCCAGCAGGGCCCTGGTGGGAATTTCTCTCTGTGCTTGTCACCCTGAAACCTCCACAGAGAAGTGTAAGAGCTGTGTCTGGCCCCCAGGCAGCTGCTTCTCCATCCGGGACACTGGAGGATGGACAGAGAGAGGGACACATACTGAACAAATGTGTCCACAGTGTGAATGAGTATCCAGAGGATAGACTGCCCCAGGCAGGACACGGACCCCATGGACAGAGTTCCTGAGGGATGATCATAACCATGTGGCAGCACGTGTGCTTGACTGAGGAAAAAGACCACTTAGGGACACTGTGCGCCTGGACTGAGCTAACCTTTAGGGAAAAATATTGTTGATCACGTGAAGATAAGAAAAGAATCTTTACAATGATTTGTGTGTCAGGAAAGAGAACAGGTCATGTTCACACCTGAGAAATAAAAGGTCCCAGTGAGTGGAAACATCTTATCTACAAATGAGGGAAGTTACTTCAGTCTGTGTTGCCTGCAGTGAGAACATGGGAATTAGAGTCACAAACAACAAAGCAGGAAATGACCCTGAGGGACATCTGGGAGTCAGCAGAGCAGAGGAAACCTCAGATCCCAGGAGGAACCCCCCTCTCTGCACCTGCTCCATGGGGCACAGGAGCTGGGTGGGCCTTGAGCGCTCCCTGCAGCCCAGACCACTCCTGTATCCTGCAGGGAGGTTTGTGTCTGGGCTCATGCTGACTTCCTGTCACTGTGTCTCTCGCACAGTAATAGACGCCCGTGTCCTCATCGGTCACAGAGCTCAGCTGCAGGAAGAACTGGTTCTTGGACGTGTCTCTGGTGATGGAGGTGCGGCTCTTGACGGACGGGTTATAACCTGTACCACCACTATAACTGATGTATCCCATCCACTCAAGGCTCTTCCCCGTGGGCTGGCGGATCCAGTGCCAGTAGTAATAACTGGTTGTGATGGAGAATTCAGAGACTGTGCACGTGAGGGAGAGGGTCTGCGAGGGCTTCACCAGTCCTGGGCCCGACTCCTGCAGCTGCACCTCGGACAGGACACCTGGAGACAAGGAGAATCAATCACTGTCAGTCACATGCAGTCACAACCATATCGTAGACCCATGTGTGACATATGAGACACTCACCTTGGAGAGCTGTCACCAGGCAAAGGAGAAGACCCCACAGTCTCATCTTCTGTTAGATCTCAACTCTGCCTTCCCCAGACACCTGAGCCCTGTCTGAGGACAGACCTGTGAGCTTCCACCACCCATGAGTCCACATTTACCCTGGAGCTTGAAGGAAAATTTGCATGTGGGAGAGCTCTGTCCTTATAAGCGGTAAGGAACTGAGGTGGGACTTCTGCATTTTTGATGGGCCTATATTCTATTATTTTCTGAAAATTACATGACATATAATTATCAGATGTGAAAGAACACTCCATAATATGGCCCCAGATTTCTTAGCCCAGATCTACCTTCCTTCTACCTTCTCTTGTGCCTTGTCTTGGGCCCAGCCCAGCTTTTCCCACAAACTCAAGCTCTGGGTCGTGCTTTTACAGTTCTGATCACAGCACAACCCCTGCTTTCTTTCCGTGCACCCTCTCCTGTCATGTGGTTCTCATCACATCTGAGAGCTTGTTACATTGTTACATGGTTGCTGTTCCATGAGTTCCAGGCCTGCCTTGTGCTCCGTCCACCATGTGATACAAGACACAGCACATGGGAACCCACAGGGACTCTGCGAACTACAGCATCCTGTACATGACTGAGGAAACTGATTCTCACTGTTTGGAAAAGATAAATGGACTCTTTTAAATGCGCCTTAACAAGGTAAATCCTGTGCTTCTAATGTGTTCGAATTTTCAACAGAAATTCAGTTCTCACCCTTATTATTTTAAACATTGATGTAATTCTTTCATTTAGTCCTACAATCACATCAGATATCCCCGCTTGTGAAAATATCAATCACAATGGTTAACATGCAAGCAGTAATAATATCCCTAATATGAAAGTTTAAAAACACACTTCCCTTTGATGTCGCTGCATTGGGGCCCATGACAGCCACTCCATGACTCTGGTCACTGCCCTCTGAGATGCCGCCCACCACAGAGAAAGAGGCCAGGGGCTGTGCTGGATGCTGTGCTGTGTCTACTCCTGTGAGCCCCCTCTATGTCCCAAGAGCAGGCCCATGTCATGGAGGGACAGCCCTTGAAGGCTCCTGAGTGGATTATAAGTCAGGAGCTGCTGATGGACATTTCGGGGCTGATTCTTCAGTTCTTGTTAACTCATGAATTTTGCTGAGATTTTACCAAAATGGTCAAAGACCTGAAAAAAGACAAAGGAAAACAAACACACTGAAATGACAAAGCAAGTATCAGACCCAGGATAAGATGTGACATAGGTTTTGGAATTATCAGAGAGGAGATTTAAAATAACTAGGTGTATGTGCAACTCTGTTTCGGTTTGTTTCTAAACCTTCAGCTGACTCTGCAGAGTCCCAGCTGCCCATGTCGATTTACCCAGGATAATTTATCAGTACGTTCTGCCTAGTGTAGCAAACGCTCCAGCATCTCAGTGCAATAAAGTTTCAAGAACAAATACCTACTGTTTGCTCATTTCTACTCTAATGTGTCCAGGAGGGAAGTTGCGGTGAGAAGAGGTGTCTGATTCATAACGTCACTCAGGAACCCAGACTCCCACTGGTTTGAGACCCAGAACCTACAGCTTGTGGACTGATGCTTAATAGAAGACAGAAGGAGAGGGAATGATGAATTTCAGGTGGACTATTTTTTAACTGTTGTAAATACACTTACCATGAGCTCTTCTCTGTTAACACATTGTAAGTGCACAATGCAGTATTGTTAACTGTGGGTGCAGTGTTGTAGAGCAGATCCCCAGAGCTTGTTCATCCTGTGCAACTGAAGCTTTGTACCTGTTGAACTTTAATTTAATTATCCAGGCTGTGACTGTGTATCTGTGTACCTTTCCTTTGGTTTGATTAATCATATGGTCCTGACTTACATCAAAAGATCAAAAATGTATGTTTTCTGTCATCTCTGCATGCAAGAGGACAACAGGTTTTGGGGGGAATTGGAGGGTAACACACTAACCATGTGTCACCTGAGTCTCTCTCTCTCCCCCCTACACACACACACACACACACACACACACACTCGCGCGTCCGCCCGCAAACATTCACCAGGGGTGTTTTTGGAAAATCTAACTTGAACAATGCCTCTGATTGATGCTGAGCAATTCCTTGTAACATACACAAATGTGAAACTTCACAGCCCTGTTCTGACATATGTCACTGTGTAGTGGAACAATCTCCCAAGGTACAGATTCAGCAGGTCAGCCCTGTGTGTTGTGGAGAGTGAATCGTCGCTGTTCCTTGTATAATAATTATCCTGCTAGCCTCATTTGCATGTTGCATATTAACTTGCATTAGGAGTGTTTGTGTTTTGTGGATGGATCTATTTTTTATTTATTTAAAGAAAAAATAATATTAAAATTCATTAAGCAGGACTCTCACACCAATAAAAGGATAAAATATATTCAAAAAAATGTCTTATATAGATTGTCAGAAAAGGGAGAAAAAATACTAGCAGAGAGAATTTTATTATGCTTTAAATGAAACAATGTTAAACACAATGACTATGCAAATAATAACCATAATGAGCAGTATTGATATGTTTAATGAATCAGTAAGCAAACCTAAACAACAGCAAAAAATAAATTATGAAACAGCAATGGCATTGGAGACCAACAGAGAGGTGAGTTGAGATTTTATCTCATGGATTTAGGGATTATAGGGATCAAAATTCTGAGCATCACTAGACTTGGATAGGACACAGATTTGTACGTTATTCTCTTCTGAAACACAAATATAGAAGAAAGAGAGAGAGAGAGACAAAGAGAGGGAAAGAGAAAACTATCACGGTGAAAAAAGGAAAAATGTTCAAGAATCAGACCTACAAGGCAAGGAAGAAAGGGGGTCATGGATTGAGAATAACCTTAGAGATCAGAAAGCAACACACCCCACAACGTCAAAATGTGCACGTAACTGTGTTAAATTTCTGTGCCATGAAAAGGAATGACGTTCCATCATTCACAGCAACATGGATGACCTTGGTGAAAATAATGTTGAGTGAAATAAGCCAAGCAAAGGGGAAAAAATGCCACATGTTCTCCATCATAAGTGAGAGGTAAGAGAGAACGAAGGAAGGAAAGAAAAGCCACAGGGGTGCATTGGTCTTGCAGAGGGACAGAGCAGACCTCGGGTTGTGGAATGGGGTGGAGACAAGACAGAGGGGGAAGGACATAAGGGATTAATTGTGCGGGGGACATGAGGAATAATCACAATTCGTAGAATAGGCATGGTAATAGTACTGATCTGGCCACCACATTTTGGGCACAAGTGCCGACGGTAAG
Source organism: Cynocephalus volans (assembly GCF_027409185.1). Lineage (NCBI taxonomy): Eukaryota > Metazoa > Chordata > Mammalia > Dermoptera > Cynocephalidae > Cynocephalus > Cynocephalus volans. The sequence goes on from NC_084462.1 coordinate 186,848,787, forward strand.
CTTTGTACCCTGTGAATATTCATAACCAATAAAATAAAATAGAAAATAAAAAAAATATTGAATAAAAGAAGTAAAAGGCAAAATGAGAGCTTTTATTGCAAAAAGTGCATGCTTGCGGCAATATCTGCAGTGCAAGTTTGTATGTATTTTAAGGTAAGATGTTTGGGAATGCATGACCTGAAATCAGCAATGAAAATATTGTCAGAGAAAAGCTGACATAAAAACACGGATGTTATGACGAGGCTTTATTGAAGTTCAATTATGTCTGAAGATAATGACCTAAACTGCATGGCTGTGGTACTTGATAACAAATCAATCACCATGTTACACTTTTTCAGGGTCTTCCCATCAGACTTTCTAACATGGGATAATTCAATTCAATTTCAAATGTAACAGGGTCATGAGGAAACTAGTAAAAGGTTAAAAATACTCAGCAACACTTTTAATTTCCTCTTTAATTACAAAAGTGAGATTGACACTGGTTGATTTTTTATTTGTATGTTATGTTGTCAGCCCTTGGAAGTTCACATTCCACTTGCCTGGTAAATTTAGAGCATGACTGTGTTTAAAGGAAAGGCACAAATGATTGTTTAAAAATGTTTCCGCTAATACTGACCCTCAATTGAAAGGATAAATGTACCCTGCTGTCCTGTGTCCAGGTTCATAAGTAGAAAACTCAGCTCATTTGCTTATGTAATTTGTTAATTTTTCCCTAAAAGTGTTTTCAGTGCAAAGTTCCTATCTCCATCGTGCTTCAGGTCTGTTCCCAAATTTTCAGGCTCAGAGATATTTGTATGTGTCCTCTGATCACTGAGGACATCAAGGATGATGGTTTTGACCAGAATACTCAGCCCGTTCCCTCTCTGTTGTCTGATTCCTGCCACCCATGGGACTGTCCACCTCAGTGCTCTGCAGCTTCTGAGGCCATCTGGACGTCATCTGACACCAGGTGTGTGTGTTGTGAGAGGTGTCCTGGGGTCAGCAGATGCTCTGTCCTTACAGAAAAAGTGTTCTCAAGAAAGCTGCTTGATGGCTACAGACAATTTTAAGTAAATATTAGATAAATGTTTCTTTTAATCACAGATAAGTGAGAACATGTGGTATTTCTCTTTCTGTGCCTGACTCATTTCATGAAGCTAAAAATAAATAAATAAATACACAATTAATCTGTGGGGAGGAGAAGAAACAACAATAACAATTCCTTGTGAAGTTGTTACAACAAGTGAACAGATATGAGGTTGTTGGGAGGGGGTGAGGCAGGGGGAAGGGAGGTTTTGGTAATATGCCATAATAATCAACTACATTGCATATTGATAAAATAAAACAAAATTCAAAAAAATGTTTCTATGAATCAGCTCTACTTGATATAGACAAATTGGTTACTATGTTAAATCAGCACTGGTGGTGAATCTTTTCAAAGAGAGCTAATATTGCTTTGGTCATACGTAACTAGTCAACAAGATAATCCTGGGAATTTCTGAAGGTGGAACATGGCCATGAGACAAATCTCAAGGGCTCTGGACATCTGCAGGGGGATTTTCTTCAACTTCCTTCCATTCTTCAGAGGATTCAGAGGTGTTTTATTTACCACCTGCCTCTTTTCTCTATGTCTTGATATAATCCATTGGCAAAACGTTACAGCTGTTTCAGTTGATAAAAAGCTGCTTTATTTTGTGTTTCCAACCTGTGATATGAAAAAAATTACATAAAGTGAGCTTGTCAAAATTCTAAACACAAGAGCACACACATATGAAACTCAGTCATGACTAGGAATTTTTTATTGAGGATGTACGTAATTACACATAAATTACATAAATATATTCAAGGTGAACCATGGCATGAGTCTCTAGTGATTATATAAGACAAAAAATGGGCAGCCTCATTGGTGCCTTTTTATTGTTCCCATTAGGGACTTCTGTCCCTGTGGACACATGACACAGTTCTACTCATGGACGCAGGAGAGATGGTCTGCTGGGGCTTTCCTGATTCTCCAGAAGGGCATTTCAGAAGAATGACCCCCTTTCTTGTATAAAACAAGATATCACCATATCTGTGTGTGACTGGAAAGTCATTCATGTCCACACTTGATAAGAGCGAACTGTGTCATGAAGCGAAATTGTGAAGCTTATTAGTGTCTAACATTGAGAAAACTAATTAACTGGATACATGAACTGTTGAAATACCTAAGTCTGGATCCATTCTCATATGTTCTTCTTGTTTCACTACCTTGTGATTTGTGTCATTGTTTAGTCAGTTCCAGTCACCTCTGTTTACTTTCTGCTGAAACAGAGCACATAATCATCTAGAGATGTTAAGATTAAAAGGAAAATGAATAACTGACTTGAAAAATAACCTGAGTTCGAGGTGAGGTACAAATTACTTTGTTGTTAGTAATACAGGTAGAAGTTGTGAATAAATGCTTTGTGCTCAAAATAGTTTTATCATATTTATGGCAATTCTGCACATTTCTTAGATTTATTAGAGACTCACATTGAGAACCTTGAAATAACTTTTTTGGGTTTATTAATTATGCCATTATAACACAACTGGTTATTTTATTAAGCAGGAATTGCTATTCCAATGTTATCTTTACATTAGACTAAGATCCTCTGCCTTATGTAAAATAACTCCAGATGAGAGAAATTATTTCACTTATTACAGCTCATAAATTAGCCAAAACAGGAATAAGCACACGTGATTTTGGAGAAGTGCACGTCTGTGAACTCTTTGCAAACAAAGGGGATTCTCACATCATCCGGTAAAAATCATTAAAATAGACAAGCTCAGGAACTTTCAGAGCCGCTCCTATATCCCAATTACTTGGCTGTCCGGATGCTCTCAGGACACACACACAACTCTGTTCACCTCAGTAGAACTCAGCTCATTTGCATATTCATGAGGTGGAGTATTTTATAGTTCAATAACTAGCTCGGCCTCAGAGGAGGAGACCGATGGCACATGGGCCACGCCACAGTGAGAGGCTGCGGGTCCAGGTCCTAATCCACCTTGAGGACATGCATCTCCTGCCTCACCCCTGAGCTCAGAGCAGGCAGAGCTCCCCTCTCTGAGGAACAAGACCCCCCAGGACACTCTTCTCACTGTGAACCCACATCTGAGTATTATGGAGACCACCTCGATCATTTATGAGCCTGTCAGTGTCGCTATTGCTGAGCTGTTGCACTGACCCCATGCTGGCCTCACCAGGCACCAGAGCAGCCTCTGTAACTCAGAGAGAGTGACCATGAGTGTCCAGCAGGACTCATGGGTGGCTGTGAGATCTATCGGGCACTTCTGAGTTTGTTTCCCTGCACCTGTCTGGGTGACCTATGATCCCAGGCTGTTCAGTAGAAAGACCCCTGATTCTCAGAATAACCATGGACTGTGTGATCCAGGGCTGGGTCCCTGATTATATTGACAAGAAGTTGAATGGGGCACTTCATAAACAAATATTTTCCAAAATATTGCTTGAAAATTCTGTTTTGAATTAATCTGAATCTCATCCCCAACTCCTCATAATAAAATGTACACGGTATTTACATAGTTACCATTCATGCACATTGTTCCTCATAATAAAATGTACACGGTATTTACATAGTTACCATTCATGCACATTGTTCCTCATAATAAAATGTACACGGTATTTACATAGTTCCCATTCATGCACATTGGTCCTCATAATAAAATGTACACGGTATTTACATAGTTACCATTCATGCACATTGTTCCTCATAATAAAATGTACACGGTATTTACATAGTTACCATTCATGCACATTGTTCCTCATAATAAAATGTACACGGTATTTACATAGTTACCATTCATGCACATTGTTCCTCATAATAAAATGTACACGGTATTTACATAGTTCCCATTCATGCACATTGGTCCTCATAATAAAATGTACACGGTATTTACATAGTTACCATTCATGCACATTGTTCCTCATAATAAAATGTACACAGTATTTACATAGTTACCATTCATGCACATTGTTCCTCATAATAAAATGTACACAGTATTTACATAGTTACCATTCATGCACATTGGTCCTCATATCACTAATCTATTTATGATCAACTCAGGTTCATTCATCTGCCACCATCTCTGAATCACCACTTTCCTGTCAAACACTCAGGCCAGGTAACATCACTAGGCCTGAAATCTGAATGCCCTGTTACTGCGATCAGTGTGTAACCCAAAATTCTGCACCATTTGAATTAATGAAGGCACCCCTGTACTCCAGAATTTTACTAGTGAGACACCTACGAGAACTAAAAATTCCTTCTAAATATTGCTCTCCTTGCATTATCGTTTCAGCTGAATGCTCCCAGTAAAATAAAATATTATAGGAACATCTGCACTGCTTTAAATATTTGCATTTATGTCAGTATGTTTGAAAGATCAAGTTCCAGGCCTTGACAGGAAGCCTCTCCCCAGCCCCCTCTGCACCTGCTGGAGCCTGTGCTGGGCATGTCCTGAGCACCCCCTGCAGCCGAGTGCTGGCCCTACAGGGGAGGCTCCTGCCTGGGCTCAGGGTGTGTTATCCTCGCAGCATCTCTACTCCAGCATTAAGGGTCTGTGCCACAGCTTCAGAGTATTCTTTCAGGAACACCATATGCTTTTGTCAGCATTTCTTAAGATAGTGAATTAGTCTCACTAAACCCAAATGCTCTGTAGAGAAAAAACAAGTGAATGTTTTATAACACTACCTGGGAGCCTGTTCCCTGGAGCTGGCAGATGCAGTGACATAGCTGACACTCACGGTGAGTCCAGAAATTCTTGGGGGTGTGGGAGAGTCTCTTATCTCCTCCAGAATTATCTTGCAGAAGGTCATAGCAGTGAACACCTGAGTCTAAAGAATTATGGGGCTCAGAGCCCACTCCACAGCTAATAATGCAAGTAAATGCACACACTCACACACACACACACACACACACACACACACACACACACACACACACGGGCTAGTGTTAATGGTAATGAGCAGGAAATATGTACTTCTTGTCTGTATTTTACATGTAGGTAGTGCCGCTACACTGACCCTGGGCCTAGGATTGTGACTCGCTTTGTCAAACAGAAGAAAAGTAAACACAATGCCAGTGTAGACTTGGGAAGTGCACACATTGTGGGATTTCCTGCTCTCCCATCACACAGGAACTCTTTAGATGCCTGTGAGATGGGGTCAGGGTCTCCCTGAGGAGGGCCAGACATACAAAGCCATGCCCAGTCAGTGCAACCACACTGAGCCCCCTGACATGATCAAGTGGGATTCTTCCAAAGGATGCAAGGTTGGTTCAATATACTCAATTAATAAACATGATTCATTACTTCAAAAATTTAAAAAATATCAAGAACAAGAATCATGGTCATCTCAAGGGACATAGAATAAGCATTTGATAAAATACGCAATCCCTTCATGATAAAGACTCTTCACAAATTAGGTATAACAGGAAAAAATAAAAATAAATAAAAACTAGTAAAAGCCAAACATGACAAACCTACCAAAAACATCATCCCGAATAGAGAAAAAACAAAAGTTTTTGTTTGTTTGTTTGTTTGTTTTTCTTTAAGAGCAGGGAGAAGACAAGGATGGCCACTGTCACCTCTCCTATATAACATAGTATCGGAAGAGCTGGCCAGAGCATTCAGAGAGGACTAAGAAGTAAAGGGAAACCTAATTGGCCAAAACAAGTCGAATTGTTTCCTTTTGCAGATGACATGATCTTATATAAAGAAAAACCTAAAGAATCTAGTAAAGAACTCTTAGAAGTGACAAGCAAATTCCATAAATTAGTCTGAAACACAATCAATATATGTAAAATACAGTAGTGTTTTAATACACCAAGAACAAACTATCAGAAAAGAGATTGAAAAAGCAATCCCATTTACAATACTCACCCCAAAATAAAATACCTAGAAATATATTTAACCAAGGAAGTGAAAGATCTCTACAACGAGAACTACAAAACAATGCTGAAAGAAATTAAATAGGACACCAAAAGACGGAACGCCATGTCATTTACATGGTTTGGAAGTGTTAAGGTGAAAATGTCCATACCACCCAAAGGTATATACAGTTTCAATGCAATTGCATTCTTCAGAGAAATAGAAAAAACAATCCTCACATTCATATGGAATAACAAAAGACATCAAATAGAATCAAAAGGAAAAACAAACAAATGGGATTATATCATACTAAAATCTTCTGCATTGCAATGGGAACATTCAACAGAATGAAAAGATGACTTACAGATACGGAAAAAATTACAAAATATTCATCCGACAAGGACTAATATCCAGAATATACAAGGAATTCAAACAACTTCACAGTAAAATACATATGTACATATATATGTAAAGTATATATGTGCATACATACTTTAAAAATTGACAAAGGTGCTGAAAATGCATTTGTCAAAAAAGACATACAAATGGCCAACAGTCATGAAAAAATGCTCAACATTACTAAGCATCAGGGAAATGCAAATGAAAACCACATTGTGACATCACCTCACTCCAGTTAGACTGGCTAAAATCAAAAAGACACAGAATAACAAACGCTGGTGAGGATGCAGACAAATGGGAACACTTCTAGACTTCCCGTGGAACTGTTAGTTAGTTCAGCTGTTATGGAAAACAGAACGGCCATTTCTCAAACAATGAGAAGTTACAGTGGGGTTGTTTGAGATCCTTACACATTCTGGATATAAATCCCTTGCCAGGTGTATATTTTGTAAGTACTTTCTCCCATTCTGTAGGTTGTCTTTCTGCTCTGTTGATTGTTTCCATTGCTGAGCAGAAGTATTTTTATTTTCACATAGTCCCATTTGTTTAATTTTCTTTTGTGGCTTCGTTCTTTTAATGTACTGGATTACATTTATTCATTGCGTGTGTTGAACGATCTTTGCATCCAGCATTAAAGTGAACTTGATCTTGCTGAATAATATTTGCAATAAATTTAATCTTTGTAAATATGTTAAGACTATTTTAGTGGCCTAACATATTATCTGTCCTGAATAATTTTTCATGTGGGCTTCAGAAGAATGTGCGCTCTGCCCCTGTTGGATGGAATGTCTGTTCACTGTTTTTAGGTCCATTTGGTCTTAGATGTAGTTCAAGTCTGATGTTTCTTTATTGAACTTCTGATTGAATGATCTGTTTTTGAAAGTAGGGCATTCCAAACCCACTGTGACGATTGCTGTATATTTCCCTCCAGGTCTATTAATATTTATTACATATTTATGTCTGCATACACTCTCTATGTATGTACTTATATACACATACGTATTTGAGTTGTTAAATGTTCTTGATGAATGAACTGCTTTATTATTATGAATAGCTTTTTAATCTCTATTTACAATTTCAGACTTAAACTCTATTTGGTCTTAAATAAGTGTAGCTGCCCCTCCTATCTTTCAGATTCTCCTTCCTTACATCTCCTTTATTCTTTTCACTGTGAATATTTTGCGTGCTATTCTGATAATCTATGTCTTTGACTGAAGCGTTAAATCTATTTACATTCAATGTATATATTGATAGGTGAGGACTTACTATAGCCTTTTTCACTTATTTATTTTTCGGATTTCTCTGATGATCCTGTGATTCTGTCTTTCTCTCCTGCGGTCTTCCTTTCTGACTTGATGATATGCAGCATCAGTATGCTTTGATTCCTTTCTGCTTCACTTTCGTGTGTCCCTATAGCTTCTTGCTTTGTGGTTAGCATGAGGTTCATACACAACATGCAGTAGTTATCAAAGTTCCTTTGGTTGCAATAACAACTTACTTTTCATTGAGAAGAACTCAGCAATTAACTCCCCTCAGACACATTTTATGTTTTTGATGTCCCAATAGATATTTTACCTCGTGCATTCCTTAGCACATTATATCTCCATAAAATACAGTTTTTTTTTTTTTCAGAATGTGTGCTCTTTTGCACGATGGAAAAGTTGAGAAATCTTAAGTTGAATCATCATAAGTCAGAGACTGTGCATCTTTCCACATGCTGCTAGACTGCACATTTTCTGTGAGAAATATACAGAAAAATTACTATTTATTTAAATCTAATTTAAATTCACATTGCATTAGCATCTCTGAAATAAGAAGTTCACACTTGCCACTGTACTTTTTCATTGTTATATATGACATTGTTAAAATTTTAAATGTGTTAGTTAATTTAGTTAACATTGTATCAGACATTCAAGGTCACCGATGCCCTTATCATGAAACTAACATGCAGGTAAGAGCCACCGTGCACTGAAGAAGAATTTAAAAGGGCTGTTTCTTTGTGTTGAATTTTATGAATTTTTCATATATCTTGTGTAAAGAGTTATAGCCTTGTGCGTGTGCGTGCGTGTGTGTGTGTGTGTGTGTGTGTGTGTGTGAGAGAGAGAGAGAGAGAGAGAGAGACTGGCTATTACAGGGACCCAACCATGTGACATTTGTGTTATAAGGCTACACTCTAACCAAATCAGCTCAGTGGCAGCCCCTGGATTCAGTTATAATACACATTCTCCACCTTTCCCTACATTCTTACAAAGAATGAACGTTTCATTTGAATTTAGGGTACATTAATTTCCTCTAACAGCACTCACTGTTGTGGATTGCTCTCTCAGCCCTTCTTCATATCTAATCCACATCATTGGCAATCATAGTTATTTGACTGCATGTATGTCACCTGGTCATTGGGGACATTGGTTATATACATTTTGGTTGTGCAATTGATACATTTTGATATACACATACATTGTAAAATGATACACCAATGTGAGTACCAAAGTATCTATCACTTCATACACTTATCACTTGTATGTGTATCTCGAGAACAGTTCACATATACCCTCTTAGAAGTTATCAAGTATAAAATACACCAGTAGTAACTAATGTCACAAGGGTGTACATCAGATCTCCAGAAGTCATTCATCCTGTTAAATAAAAGCTTTGTGACCTTTTCCAGTATCTCTCTATTCCTACAACTCCAGTTCTCTGAAAACCACCGTTCTGCCCTGTGAATTTCACTGCATATATGGGGTCTGCTCATTGGGGACATTGCTTACATTAAGGGTCACAAGCCTGTTTGGTCCATTACCTAATCACTGCGTGACACTAGCGTCTCTTGGTCTTGTCCACCAGGTGCTGTGAAGCTGGTGGATCCATCTGGACATGCTCTGCCATAAATTGTGTGACTTGTTATAGGTGGCCTGGCACCACCAGCCACATGTGCCCCTCACAAGATGCAGGCCTGTCCTGCACTAGTGCCTGAATTGCCTGGTTATGTGTCTGAAAGTCACAAGGGCTCACTTTCATAGGTAAGGAAGGTTCAGCTGACGCACCTGTCACCTGTTCAGGCCTCCGTAGATAGATGAACACACGATATACGCATTAGGGGACTGAGTGGGGTTGAATTCATCGATGGACAAACCTTTATTCAAATCCACAAGGGGCAGAGTTGTGCGTATCTGAGGTAAGGGGATCATGTATGAACAAACGGTGTTTGTCAGAGGTCAAAGAATGTGAGCTTAGAACACACAGCCAATGGGCCTTTTTTTTTTTTTTTTTTTTTTTTCAGTTAAATTATTTCCAGTCAAGAATGATGAGAATCTTCCGGAAGATCTGCTTGTCATGAATGAAACATGAGTCATAGAAATTCGGTGAAGGAAAAGACCTTAGTGACTGCTCAAATCTCATTTTCAAAAAACATCGTCAGTTTCTCCGTCGTTAACCAAGAGAGGATGTGAGGAGTTCAAAACACAAAGAAAAAGACATGAAGTGTCTCAGGAGACACCTCCGACCTTGGAGAGGACACGAAACCGTTGATGTCTTTAGGAAACACCTCAGTGTCCTCTGCACCTGCCACTGGCACGAGGCCCCTGAGCTCAGTGTGTCCTGCGCGCCCCCTGGTGGTCCCGTGTGTCCCTGCAGTAGGTTCTTGTCTGGGCTCCCACTGATGTCCCCTCACTGTGTCTCTCGCACAGTAATACGTGGCCGTGTCCTCAGTTCTCGCATTTTCAGTTTGCAGATACAGTGTGTTCTTGGCGTTTTCCCTGGAGATGGTGAATCGGCCCTTCACGGAGTCAGCGTAGTATGTGCTACCACCACTCCCGCTAATGGCTGAGACCCACTCCAGCCCCTTCCCTGGAGCCTGGCGGACCCAGCTCATGCCATAGTCATCAAAGGTGAATCCAGAGGCGACACAGGTGAGACTCAGAGACCCTCCAGGCTTCACCAAGCCTCCCCCGGACTCCACCAGCTGCACCTCACACTGGACACCTGCAAACACAGAGACACCCTGGTCAAAAAACTCTCACACGAATCCACTATTTCTCCCACCCATAACCACACACATTCCCAATGTCTGTATTTCGCCTTAATATGACCTTTTAATACAGCAAGAAGGAAAACGCAGCTCAGTCCAAACTCCATGGTGACTCGTCTGTGTTCAGTCCTGATCACCGAGTTGGAGCACCTGGGGATCTGGGGCTGGTTCTTGTCTCCCAGAGCTGCAGGGTCAGGGCTGGGCTGCTTTACATCAGCAGAGGGAGGCCCTATTTGCATGTCCTCCTGCTACATAGCAGGCTCTGTGGTGGGAGCCTATGAAGAGGGCCGAGTCCAGAGCAGATGTGAGGGCTCCAGGGCAGTTTGGTGGCAATAACTATATTTGTGACAATATGTTTTTTATTATACGATTATAACTTGATAGATACTTATAATTCATCTACATTGTTTTTGCACAGAAACACAAAGTATTTGAGGCACTTATGAATACTAATTCTTTATATAGATGTACAGTTATAAACAAAATCATCAAAAGATTATACAGTTAACCAAGTGCTCATCTTTGGGCAGAGGGAGCGTCAGTTTCTGGGTCTGTGCTCCACACCATGGATCCAACCCCAGCACAGAGCTGGGCCTGCCTAGTGACATTTGCCTAGTTAGGTTCTCCTTCCTGTAATCACACTTTGTGATTTTGGTGTGTTCTGCCTTTTATTCACATTATACTTAGAGAACCAGAGTTCATGCAGCTGCAACTTAAAGGATCTCTGAAATTATATGTTCCAGTATTTCCTTATCTCTCTCTATTGACATCTGCTTTTATTTGTAACCATCATAAGAAGCTATAATAGACAGAACAAACTGCACCTATTCAAAGTGTGCACTTGATGAGTGCTGACATACATGTGCACCTGCACAGTCACCACCACAATGGAAATAGTGCACAAATATTTCATCCCAAAGCATTTCCTGCTGTTCTTCTGATTTCTCTTCCCACTGCTTCCTTCCTCTCTCCGTATGTCCAGGCAGCTCGTGAACTTCTTTATGTTACTTCACAGTATTTTTTTCTCATCTTCAATTGAAGTAAATGTAATATACAGTCAGTGCTTGGGATTCCTTGCTATACTTCATTCTGATCTTTTTTTCAAAATGTGTGACTTAAGCACTCATGACTTTTAATACGGTGTAGTATCCCGATGTATGAAAATGCTTCTTTTATTCAGTTTACCTGCTAATGGGAATTTGGATCATGCTCAGATTCTGGATATTATAAAGTAAGCTGCTGTTAGAATACAAATGTAGAGATGGAGTAAAAGAGTTTTTTCTTATTGTTTCAAGAAACACAATAACACTAGCAAGCCCATTGGATAAGTGGCAAATTAGTGCATTTTCTTAAAGAAATCAAAGAGTGAAGTGAACAAGACAAACAGCAAACCTGAAATCTGGACAGAGTAGTTTTCAGGAAAAACAGGACCAAACCTTAGCTCACCTGGGTCGGACATCACTAGATGGCAAACACACTAGAGTAAAGATGAAACTAGAAATAGTTCATGAATTTCCAAATGTCCAGTGTGCTAAAGCATCAGAGTGTGAATCTGCCGGGATGCACACATCTGCAGGGATCCTAACTTCTTTCTGGCTTCTCCAGGGTTGGGGAGAATCACTCAGCTCCCGCCTCCTGGGGTGGTGCTCAAGGGGGAGAGGAGGAGCCCCCTGCCTAGTGCTCCAGCACCTCCTCCAGCTCCTCCACACAACAAGTTATCAATGTGCACGGGAGGCAGCAAAGCCAATATTTATGCTTTACATTTTGAGAAACTGCTGAACAGTTTTTCAAAGTGCATATAAATTTTATGTTCTCACCAGCATTTTATGAACAAACTGATTTCTCCACATCCTCATCAATAGCTCTTATTATTCCTCATTTTTATCATATTCATACAACGTGGCACAAAACAGAAACCTAAAACATAAAAGAACCTGAATACTGAACACTGCATATTATTAATTCCACCGATGAAAATTATCCAGAATAGGCATGCGTGGAGAGAGAAATTAGGTTAGTTGTCACTGGACCAGGATAAACAGGAGAAAGGGAGGACTGGAACGTGACACTGAAGATATGTGTTCATTTTGGGATATTCAAATAATCTAAAATTAAATTCTGGTGGTGTTTCCACAAATTTTGCTAATTATTTTGTGAGTAACATTTACTGAAGTCTTCTAAACTGTACACTTTTATAGGTAGATTTTATCATAAGTAAAATATATTTCAATAATTTATAAAAAAATCTATCATTAACTTTCATCAATTAATACAGTTCTACAATTTTTTACAGTTTATAACCCATATGAAACATACTTTTGTGAAACAAACAACAAACATTGTGATGTCAGTAATTTAAAGGATATGAGAGCATTGTCTATTTTCTCTTTTGTTCTCTGTGCTTTCTGGCTCATGTCCATAGAGTCTGCGCACACACCTAGTTCCTGAATTGTTTCACCTATATTTTGCCTTAGTAATTTTTCAGTTTCAGGTCTTATACTTAAGTCTTTAATCCACTTTGAGTTGAATTTGTATACGGTGTGAGGTAAATACCTAGTGTCATCCTTCTGCTTATGGACATCCAGTTTTCCCTGCATCACTTGCTGAGAGGAAGTCTTGTCCCCAATGTAGATTTTTGTTGCCTTTGTCCCATATCAGATGGCTGTGAGCCTGAGGGGTGAGTTCTGTATTCTCAATTCTGCTCCACTGGTCTGAGTGTCTATAGTCAGTACTAATAGTTTCTATAGTCAGTAATAATATATTTCAAAATAGCAAGGAGAGTAAGTTTCAAATGTCTTCCCCCCAAAATTCTAAGTTGATGCGATGGATATATTGACCAGCTTGACCTGGAAAATCTACACAACTATTCCAGTTGTCGAGAAGGCAAAACATCACTAGACAAAAAGTCTCATTAGATTAGTTATACTATGTTTCCATTTGTATTGTCAGGGCTAGTGCTCAGACCCTTCAAACCCATTGTACAAGCTGCATCACAAACCCCTCACATGCCAGGCTCGGTCAACAGACACTTCACACACAGGTCCACGCTAGGTAATTGGAAAGATCCCGGTATCATTGGCAGATGACATGAGCTCCATCTTCAGCAACAGCAGCAGCAGCTTTCAGGTCCAGCAGCTGACAAGTCTGGTGGTGGCAGAGGTGGTGGTGGCAGCGGCCTTGCAGAGGGTCCCAGTGGCACTGGCAGCAACAGCTTGGTCAACACCCTCCAGAAGAAGGAGAGGCTTCCCATAGCCCCTGTGGACCTCCCAGGGGTGGGGAGAGCACCGTGGGTCAGACCCACTCATCCTTTATACTTCAGTCCATAACCCAGGAAACCTGGGTGCACACGCGCAATTACATTAGACAATAACCAAGGAACACCTGGGCGCACGTGCATATTTAGATCAAATGCTCAGACATATTTTGAACATCTGAGGGGCCCTGAACATTTTCCTATATTTTCCCAACAGATCTAATTATTCCACATTATATACGTTTTTCAAAACGTCACTCTGTTCCTCATAAATGAATACAATTATGATTTATCACATAAGATGATATTAATAAATAGAGAAGGAGATATAGCCTCTCTCAGACAACAAAGTGGTAAAGGATCAAGGCGTCCCTCAGAAATCCCGAATGAGCTGAGGACAGCGGCCAGTACAGCTCCTATTCGACACCTTCAATGTGACAAGTGGAAGTAAACAAGCAGCAACCAGAAGGAAACATCAACACAGCCCTTTTCTCCAGGTGACACGAGGAGTTCTGGGTTCAGGTCTCACAATAAGAACCTTGGGTGTCATCACTCCCATCCAGAAAAAAAGTAAAAACTCTGAACGAAATGAAAATTGGTGACAATTCTTATATCTGTAGAAGAATTTATGTCACCGGGTGAACGGCTGTCCCCAAAAACTGAAGATGCAGCCAGGAAGACACACAGGGTCATAACCTGTCAGATTAGAAACTCATGAGCAGAAACCTCCATGGGACCCAGGACTGGGGGAGATAAACCAGAGCTGCAGCTGAAGAATTGCTGAAGACTCAGAGCTGGGAAGTCTGAGAGTTGGGTGCAGCCCAGTGCAATGGTCTCAGGGATCCCCAACACTTTAAACTCTACCTCAGGGGCCCAACCGTGTTCTCCAAGAAAATATCAGAGAAGAATCCTGATGTTCAGAGCAGAGAAAGGGAGGAAGGAGCCGTTCCGAAATACCCCAGAGCATGACCTTCTCTATAAGACGCCTTGACCTTAGGAGAAGCGAGTTTAGCTGATCCTAATGGACTGCAGATTCATCAGAGCATCATTGACATGAGAGAAGAGAAAAAATGAGTCCCCTCCCCCTCCTGCAAGAGACTTGCAGTGTCCCCTAAAGGAGGGTAAAGGGAGAAGCACTTGTGAATGTCACACCCAGGACACGGCTCACTACAGGACAGAACTCATCCTAGGACTGTGCACTGCTTCCCTACCCCACACCTTACCCACATCCACAGGGCTCCTGTATCATGACAGAGAGAAACGAAAGCACCACATGCACGTTAGACACTATTTAAGAAGACTCTATGAAAATGTGGTCCACAGAGGAGACAAAAGCAAGGACATCAGGGGACATTTTCTGCAATCTGTTGCTTTTCTTGTCATCCTGTCAGGCTCTTGTCTCTGAGAGATCCAGCCCAAAATTCAACCCAGCAGGGCGCTGCTGGATGTATATCTCTGTGCTTGTCACCCTGAATCCTCCACATGGAAATAGAAGAGCTGTGTCTGGCCATGAGGCATCTGATTCTCCATCCAGGACACTGAGGAATGGGTGGAGAGGGTGACAAATCCTAAACATCAATGTCCACAGTGTGGATGAGGATCCAGAGGCTAAACTGCCCCATTGAGGATAGAGACGCCATGGGCAGGGGTCCAGTAGGATGATAATAACCACGTGGGTGCAGCTGCACTTTATTTAGGGAAAAATGCTGATTTAGAGACAGGGTGTTCCTGGACAGATGTAATGTTTGGGGAAAATAATAATAGATCATAAAGATTTGTGTGTCAGGAAAAATAAGGTAAAAAAAAAAAAAAACTCAAGGAAGGAAAGTCCCCAGTGAAAAGAACCTTCTCATCTGCACATGAGGAAAGTTCCTTCACTCTGTGTTGCCTGCAGTGAGAACATGGGAATTAGAGTCACAAAGAATAAAGCAGGACATGACCCTGAGGGGCATCTGGGAGTCAGCAGGGCAGAGGAAATCTCAGATCCCAAGAGGAACCCCCATCCCCTCTCTGCACCTGCTCCATGGGGCACAGGAGCCGGGTGGGCCTTGAGCGCTCCCTGCAGCCCAGACCCCTCCTGTATCCTGCAGGGAGGTTTGTGTCTGGGCTCACGCTGACTTCCTGTCACTGTGTCTCTCACACAGTAATACACGCCTGTGTCCTCGTCGGTCACAGAGCTCAGCTGCAGGAAGAACAGGTTCTTGGAAGTGTCTCTGGTGATGGAGGTGCGGCTCTTGACAGACGGGTTATAAGCTGTGCCTCCATCATAAGCAATTATTCCCATCCACTCAAGGCTCTTCCCCGTGGGCTGGCGGATCCAGCTCCAACCATAACCACTGGTTGTGATGGAGTCACCAGAGACTGTGCAGGTGAGGGAGAGGATCTGCGATGGCTTCACCAGTCCTGGGCCCAACTCCTGCAGCTGCACCTCGGATAGGACACCTGGAGTCAAGGAGAATCAGAACGTGTCAGTCATATTCAATCACAAACATCCCAGAATCCATGTGTGACATCTGAGACCCTCACCTTGGGAAGCTGTCACCAGACAAAGGAGAAGACCCCACAGTCTCATCTTCTGTTAGATCTCAACTCTGCCTTCCCCAGAGACCTGAGCCCTGTCTGCGGACAGACCTGTGAGCTTCCACCACCCATGAGTCCACATTTACCCTAGAGCCTGAAGGAAAATTTGCATGTGGGGGAGCTCTGTCCTTATAAGTGCTGAGGAACTGAGGTGGGAACTATTGTATTTTTTGAAATGCTTATGTTTTTTTTTTTTTTGTAATTATGTGACATGTATTTATGGTATGGGAGGGAACTTGGTGAGCTACATGGCATAATGTGGCCCCAGCTTTCTGAGCCCAGATCTGCCTTCCTTCAACCCCTGTGTTCTGTGCTGACTGGGACCCAGCCCAACTCTCCCACATAAACTCAGGCTCTGGGTCTTGCTTCTGCAGTTCTGATCCCGGCACGACCCTTTGTTTCTTTCCCTGGACCCTCTCCTGGGCTGTGGTTCTCATCACACCTGAGAGCTTGTTACTTGTCATATTGTTGTTGTTCCATGAGTTCCAGGCCTGCCTTGTGTTTTCCATCCTCCATACAAGACACAGCACATCAGAACCACAGAGACTCTGCAGAAAATGGTGCCCAGGAGATTACTGAGGACCCTGATCCTCAATGTCTGGGAAAGAGCAAAATCTCAAATGCCTCCATCCCATGCTCATTCCTGTCCACCTCATATGTACACATGTTCAACTTCAATTCACTTCTCACCCACAGTGTATGGATTTGAATCCTTCATTTAATCCACCCATCTCATCAGATATCAAGAAATAACATCAATTACAATGGTTACCATGAAAGCAGTAATAACATCCCTATTACTAACCTTTCAAAAGCACACTTTCCCTTGATGTGCACCTGTCTGTGGGCATGAGAGCCAGTCCATGTCTGTGGCATCACTCTCTGGATGACTGCCCACCACAGAGAGAGAGGCCAGGGGCCGGGCTGGATGCTGTGATTTGTCTGCCCCTGTCACCTCCATTTCAGTCCCAAAGACAGCTACATGTCAAGGAGGGACAGCCCTTCAAGAGTCCTGAATGAATGACAAGACGGGAGCTGCTGATGGGCGATTTGGGGATGATTCTTCAGGTCCTGTTGACTCCGACATTATGTTGGAGTTTTATCAAAATGTTGAAAGACCTGGGAAAACATGATGCAAAACCAACACTCTGAAATGATAACACAAGTATTACAACCAGAATCAGATATGACACAGATTCTAGAATTACCAGAGAGGAGATTTGAAATAACTCTGTGTATGTGCATCTATGTTTCAGTTTTTTTTTCAAACCTTCAGTTGAATGTACAGAATCCTAGTTGCCCACCTGTGTTTGTCCAGGAGAACTTAACAGGATGCTCCGACTCATGGAGAATCAGCCCAGCATCTCAGTAGAATAAGGTACAAGAACAAAGATCTGCATCTTGCGCGTTTCTATTCAAACATGATCAGGAGAGAAGTTGCAGTGTGAAGATTGTCTGATTCATAAAGTCACTCAGGAACCCAGACTCCACTGATTTCAGAACCAGAATCTGCAACTTGTGGACAGACATTTAACAGAAATCAGAAGGTGAGGGAATGGTGAATTTCCGGTGGAATGTTTTTTAGCTGCTGTAAAGACACTCAATATGAGATCTCCTTAGTAACACAATTCAAGTGCTTGACACAGGATTGTTAACCACAAATGCAGTGTTGTAGAGCAGATCTCTGGACCTTGTTCATCTTGCATAACTGGAACTTTCCTCCTGTAGAACATTAAGTTAGTTAGCCAGGCTATGAGGGTGTATGTGATACCTGTGTACATTTCCTTTGGTATAATTAGTTGTATGGTACTGACTTAGATCAAAAGATAAAAAGCTTGTGTTATCTGCTATTTCAGGGTAAATGAGAACAACAGATGTGTGTGTGTGTGGACTGGAGCCTGACACACTGAGCCTGTGTCACCTCTGTCTCTGTCTCCGTCACTTTGTCTCTGTTTCTGTCTCTGTTTCTCTGTCTCTCTCTGTCTCTGTTTCTCTGTCTCTCACTGTCTCTGTCTCTTTATCTGTCTGTCTCTGTCTCTGACTCTCTATCTCTGTCTCTCTCTCTACACACACAGACAGACACACACACACACACAAACTCACACACACATACCCCACTGTTTTTTTTAAAATCTACCCAGAACTGTCCATTTGATTGATGCTGAACAATTCCTTGTAATAGAAAAAAAAATGTGAAACTTCACAGTCCTATTCTGTAACAATTCACCATGTGTAGGAAGAACTTCCCACAGTACAAAGTGACAGGATGGCCCTGTGAGATTGAGAGTCAGTGCATCACACCCTGTTTCTTCGTATCATAATTGTCCTGCAGGCCTCATGCACATGCTGATTTCTAAGTTGGAATGAGTGTTGTGTTTTAAGGATAGATCTACTGTAAAAAAGTATTTTAAGATAATTATAGTATTGAAAATTCATTAAGAGTCACACACCACTGAAAAGAAAAAATATGTTCATAAAAAATGGTCTTAGATGGAATGTCAGAAAAGTGGGAAAAGTACTAGCTAAGAAAAATTCAAATGTCCTTTAAATAAATTAAAAAATATTAAAACAATTATTATGTCATTAATTCTAATTAATATTATTGGTATTTTTAGTGAATCCCTAAGAAAAAATAATTAAAAAAATAAAAAATCACCAAAACCTACGTCATTAGAACCCAGCAGAGAGATGAACTGAGGAGGTAATCTATATATATATGGAATCATCAATGTAGAAGAAATAGAGAGATAAAGAAAACTATATACATGAAAAAAGAGGAGAGATTTAAGAACAGACCTATCAGGCAGAGAAGAAAGGGGGAGTATGAATCCAGAATAACCTTAGAGGTCAAACTGTGACCCACCACAGCACCTCAAAATGTGCCTGTAATTGGATGAAGTTTCAATAGACTGAAATGTGAAAGAAAAGGCAAAATAGGAGATTTCATTACAAAAAAAGTGCATGCTTTTTGCAATATTTGCTGTGCAATTGTGTAAGTACATGAAGACAAGATGGTTGGGAGTGCAGGACCGGAACTCAACAATAAAAATACCTACCAGAGCAATGCTGATTTTAAAAATTGGATGTTATGGCATTGGCTTTATTGAGGTTCAATTATGTCTGAAGATAACGCTATAAACTGCACATTCTTGATACGTGGTAACAAACCAATCACCACGTCACACTTTGTTCACAGTCTTCCTATCAGACTTTCTAACACAGACTAAAGCAGTTCAACTTCAAATGTAACAGGGTCTTGAGGAAATTAGTCAATGTTAACTAAAATACTCTGAATCACTTTCAATTTCCCCTTTAAATACAAAAGTGAGCGTGACACTGGTTGATTTGCTATTTACATGTTAAGTTGTCAGCCCTTTGAAGTTCACATTTGATCTTTATGGTAATATTTAAGACTGTGACTGTATGTAAAGGAAAGCCACAAGTAATTGTTTTATAATGTTTCTACTAAAAATCATGCTCAGTTGAAATATAGAAACACCCTCTGCTGCCCTGTGTCCAGGTTCCAAATTAGAAAACTGAGCTCATTTGCTAATGTGATTTAGTAATTTTCCACTAAAAGTGTTTTCTGAGGAACATGTCTGTCTCCATCCTGCTTCAGGTCTGTTTTCAGACTTTGGGGCTCTGATATTTGGCTGTATTTGTGGCGTCTGGTGATTGCAGTCACCACGGTTGATGGAGTTGACCACACTATTCAGCCCATTCCCTAACTGTTGTCTGAACCCAGCCTCCCTTGGGCTTGTCCCCCTCAGTGCTCTGCAGCTGGTGGCGCTGTCTACATGTCCTCTGACGTAAGGTGTGTGAGCTGTGAGAGGTGTCCTGGGGTCAGCAGCTGCTCTGTCCTCACGGGTAATCTGTGCTTTGAAGAAAACTGCTTGCCTTCTGTAGTTTGTATTTGTGCTGCGTTGATTGTCTCTTTTGATGGGCAGAAGATTTTTATTTTGATATAATCACATTTGTATATTTTTTATTTTTTTGCTTGTGATTTCAGGTCTTAATCACAAAGTCTTTGCCTAGACATCTGACAAGGGATTAATATACAGAATATGTAAGGTTCCCAAACACCTATACAGTAAAATAAAACAAATAATCCAATTAAAATATGTGCAATGGAGATGAGTAGACATTTTCAAAGGGAGATATGCAAATGGCTAACATATAAATGAAAAAATGTTCAGCATCAGTAATCGTCAGGAAAATGCAAATCAAAAACACATTGAGATATCATCTCAACCCACATAGACTGGCCATCATTAAAAAGACCGTGAATAACAAATGCTGGTGAGGATGTGGAGAAATTGGAAAACTCCTGCTATGTTGGTAGGATTGTAAATTAGTAAAGCCAGTATGGAGGTTTCTCAATCGACTACAGACAGAAGTATCATAAGATCCAGCAGTGCTACTGCTGGATTTATATCCAAAGGAATGGAAATCTTCATGTCAAAGGGTCACCTGCACTCCCATGTTAATAACAACTCTATTTCCAATAGTCAATATATGGAGCTAACGTAAATGTCCCTGGACAAACTATTGGATAAGGAAAATGTGGTTTATATACACAATGGAATACTACTAAGTCATAAAAAAGAATGAAATTCTGCCATTTGAAGCAATATGGATGAGTCTGGAGAAAATTATATTATATGAATAAGCCAAAAAGGAAAGAGAAATACTGCATATTCTCACTCATAACTGCATGCTATGAAAGAAGAAAAGAAAGAAAGAAAGAGAGAGAGAGAGAGAGAAAGAAAGAGAGAGAGAGAGAGAGACTACAATAACACATTCAACTTTCAAAAGGCGGGAACAACCCTAAGGCCACTAGAGGCAGGGGAAGGGAGGGAGGGTGGATGGGAGCGACAAGGCAGGTCAAGGGCATAAAGAAAAATTGTGATTTGTAATAATGAGTTTGCTAATAATAAAAACTAAAAATAAATAAATATAACTGCTTGATGGCTGCAGATGATTTCTAATTAATATTAGTTAGATATTTATATTAATCAGCTCTACATGATATAGATGAATTGGTTCCTGTCTTAAATCAGCATTCGTCAGACTTCACAAACAGTACTAGGTTTTTTTCATCATATGTAACCAGTAAACAATAAAATTCTGGGGATTCTCTAAAGGTGGAACATGGGCATGAAACAAGCCTCAAAGACTCTTTGGACATTCCCTGGTGGATTTTCTTCAGCTTCCATTCATCAGAGGATTTTAATATGTTTTGTTTATTGTCTTCCAATTTTTTCAATTTCTTGGATTAGTTTATTGGGAAAACGACACAGCTGTTTCCGTTGATAAAATGATGCTTTATTTTGTGTTTCCAACTTGTATTATGACAACATTTACATCAAGTGAGCTTGTCAAAATTCTATACACAAGAGCACACACACACAGATACACACAGAAGTTATGCTTTTGGAATTGTACATGACAAATAGATACTTTGCAAAAAAAGGTCAGTGATGTTCTTCACAGAAATTGTAAAATCTATCCTAACAGTCACATCAAGTAACAAGACACCACACAGCCAAAGCAATCCAGAGAAAGAAAAATAATAATAAAGCTGGAGACGTTACACTACCTGACTTTAAGTTCCACTACAAATCTATAGTAAGAGAAACAGCATGGAACCGGCATAAAAACAGACACCAAAACCAATGCAACAGAACAGAGAACCCAGAAAACAAACCACATACTTACAGCCAACTGGTCTTTGACAAAGGCACCAAGAGCACACATCAGTGAAAAGGCTGTCTCTTCAATACATGGTGCTGGAGAACCTTGAAAACCATGTGTAGAAAAGTAAAACTAGACCTGTATCTTCCATCATATTTGAAAATCAACTCAAAATGCATTAAAGACTTAAATATAAATCTTGATACCTTACAGCTCCTAAAATAAAACACAAGTGAAACACTTCAGTAAGTAGGACTGATGAAAAACTTTATGAAAATGAACCCAAAGCAAAGGCAACAAAAGAAAAAAAAATGAACCAAAGGGATTATATCAAACTGAACACCTTCTACATAGCCAAGGAAAACATTAACCAAACAAAAATTCAACTTATGGAATGGGAATAAATATTGGTAAATTGTGGGTCCAGTAAGGGATTATTGTCCCAAATATACAAGGAACTCAGAAAACATCACTATAAGAAAAAATAAAGTGAACCGGATTAAAAAATGGACAAAGGAGCCTAATAGACATTTCTCAAAAGAAGATATACAAATGACCAACAGACACATTAAATAATTCTCAACATCACTAAACATCAGGGAAATACAAATCAAAACCACGCTCATATATCATCTCATTCAGATAGACGGGCCATTATCCAGAAGACAGAGTAAGAGAAGTTGGGCAGGATTCTGAGAAAGTGAAACCCTCCTACACTGTTGGTGGGATTGTAAATCAAGGCAATTATTATGGAAAACAGTATGGAAGTTCCTCAAACAATTACAGATATATCAACCATATGATCCAGGAATCCTACTGCTGGGTATATACCTATAGGAATGGAAATCATCATGTTGAATGCTACTTGCACTCCCATGTTTAACGCAGCTCTATTTACAGTAGCCAAGATTTTCACCCAACTTACATGCCCCGTGGTGGACGTCTGGATAAGTAAAGTTTGGTATGTATACCAATGTAATACTACTGGCCAAATAAATAAATAACAAAATTCTGCAATTTGCAGCAACATGGATGAACTTAGGGAAAATTATGTTAAGTGAGATGAGCTGGGCACAGAAATACCACATGTCCTCACTCATAGGAGATTAAAAAAGAAGAAGAAGAAGAAAAGAAAAGGTGCAATAATTCGTTGAAGTTTCAAAAGAAGAGATCATATTTAGGCCACCAGAGGTGTCAAATGAGGAGGTGTTTTGGTTTAGCAAAGAACTGCTAAAGGACCCCTGTTACACTTTCCTCTGTGTAACTGAGACAGAGAAAAGAGAAAGAAAGAATTTGCTCAAAATACAATCAATGAGGCCTGGAGGGACTGCCACCCATCAGGGGAGCAGCCCCCATCCAAAATCAGCCATTCTTTTTATTGACAAGACAAGGAAGTTTCACAAGAAAAATCAGTGGATACAATCATCAAAGAAGAACATGAGGACATAGGCAATGTTCCAATAGTTATCCATGGCTAAGTATAGCTTAACAACGGAAACTAGTAATATCAGTAAATTAAAGTGACATTTCAAAGTACAATTAGTAAAGAGCTAAATTGGTCAAACTGGCTCATTATCTAAACTATGACCTCTTCATAAACAAAAGTTACACTCATGATAAAATCTAAATACAATTATCTCTAAAGTTTCCCCCAACAGACAGCTTGCCCCTAGCAAACATTATTTCCACAACTTTCCCTTCAGCAATTCTTAAAATCTTTTAAGAGGAGCAGTATGACAACCACCTGTAATCTCTAAAATAATTAAAGTATACAATCCCATACCTAACCAGTGATTAAGAGCTGATGAGATGGGCTTTGGCCGCAATACCTATGGGCTGTGGCCCCCTGTCTGAGGGCTTTTGCCCCATGCATGCATTTACCTAAAAACCTTATTCTGAAATCAAGTGAGAATCACGATTCTAACCCACTACATCTCCCCCCTTATTATCATTATAAAAATTGGAAGCGATGAGGGAGTCAGAGTCAAAGGTGTCCGGATGAATAACAGTCAGCATTACTTCAGCTGGACAGGTCCACTGGAACATGGAACATAACAGTGTAATCACTATAAGAAAACATAAGATACATAAGACACCGATTCCAGCAATAATCCAAATTCTTGTATTTAAACCAGAAAACCACTCGGTAGGATTAAGCCAATGGCCCAAATCATTTAAATGATTAGTAGTAATCTTTTGAGCTTCTTCTTGAAGCTGTGTCATTTGTTGCTGAAGTTTGATTGTTAAGTTTTGAATATCTCCATGTAAATCAGAATGAAAAGCTCCATGTAAAAGTTTTTGTACATCTTTCCGTGCAGTGGCGGAATTAAAAGGAATAGAAGTTACACACATAGAGTGATATCCTGCATCACAACTAAGCTGACTGCATGTCCAGAGAGCCTGTTGGTGTTCGCCAATCCAGGTGACAGCTGCCTCCAAGGCATCTAATCATTGTAAGATTTCTTGGTCAATTTTAGTTTGAGACAGAAATTCAGAAGTTACATTTTGAAAATAATCATTTATTGTTTGTGCTGTTTTCATAGAATGAGTTAAGGCCACGACTGCAGTAGCTGCGGTAGCATCCACAGCCATTACTGCTAGTATGGAAGCTTTAGAATGCCCAAGACTCTTTAACACGTACTTTCTCTGGAGCAGAGGTGACTTTCTCCAGGGCAGAATTTCCCATCCACTGTCGTATAAGGTTTACAGGTAGCCAAGCTTCTGCTCTTTGTTTTGTATGGAAATATAAGACATATTAAAAGTAGTAACAGTAAGTTGAGTAACGCAGGGAGTAAACCAAGCAGAATTAGCTGGGAGAGTGATATTAAATTCAGAATTAAAAGAGAAAGAGAAGTTTGTAGATAACACAGCAAATATGTGAGGATGAGAGGTACAAATCATAACCGATTCAATATTATCCTGTGTCATCCATTTTAATTTAAAGTTTGTCATTTGTATAATTATGAGGGGGAAAAATGAGATGGCAAGACACCAAATTGTTCTTTTAAGGGGAGAGTAATAAGAATTATATTTTAATCTCAAATGGGACCAGCCTAACCGGGATTCCAGTTATAAGGGGATCAAGAATAATTAAAAGGAAGAGCATAATTCCAAGTGGTGTTGCAATGAAATATTAATAAATTTTGTGGTCCTCAATTTTCTAGTGTAATATTATTAAGCAATGTTTTTTTCCGTAAAACTTACAGAATGGCAAGAGACCCAGTTTAAGTGTCTGCCATCTTCTATGGAAGTCCAGGGATGGGAACAGATGGGAATATCAGACTTAGAGTGATCTTTTCCAATACGAAAAACTCCTGGAACTCCAGCAGTTGAAACAAACAGTTGATGTTTTAATGCTAAAAGTCGGTTTGGATTTTTTATTATATAATTTATATACCATCGAGGAGAGAAAGGAACACATAAGTTACTATTTGTCCAACTGGGTGTGATGCAGATGGGTAAATGGTCAGTGAGGAAGTACCATCGTGGGCAAGCGTATGCCGTCCCGCATTGTATCCTGAATTAGAGCAGGACTGTCCACGATCTTCAAGAGGGCCTGAGGGAGGGAGCCAGGTGCCTCCAGGGTGAGCAGGTTCATTTGGGTTGGAGTGGAGTTGGTTGCCGGGCATCATCACACTGGTGGTCTGATGCAGGCCATTTCTGGAGGGATGCACTGAGGTGAGATGGTAACGTGTTGAAACTCTGGGATCGGGTCCTTCGTTAGATCTGGGGTTCCACATGAGAAGGTTTGACAGCTTTAGAGGGAATCCACACCGGTCCTGTGGGAGACAAAATGGAAGCACACCCTCTTCCCCATGTTAACAATTCCGCAGCTCCCAACCATTGCGGTCCCTTCAGCAGGTGTTGGTATAAAACCAAGGGTTTAGGCTTCTTTCAGGAGGGATAAAGTGCCGTTCTGTGGTGCTTAAATTTTGTGAGTTGCAGTTTAAAAAATCGAGATTTAAGAAGGTCATTAGCCCTTTCAACAATTGCCTGACCAGTGAGGTTATATGGGATTCCCGTGACATGTTTAATGTTCCACTTGAGCTGGAATTCCCATGGCAGCAAAGGCAGAGAGACAATGTCTTTTGACACGTTTAACAGCTTCTCCTGTTTGGGCAGTAGCATGAATAAAACCAGAATAAGTATTAACAGTAACATGTAAATATTTAAGATGTCCAAACAGAGAGTAACATCCATCTACC
The DNA here is from genome assembly GCF_027409185.1 of Cynocephalus volans. Taxonomy (NCBI): domain Eukaryota; kingdom Metazoa; phylum Chordata; class Mammalia; order Dermoptera; family Cynocephalidae; genus Cynocephalus; species Cynocephalus volans. Next base: position 186,874,831 of record NC_084462.1, read on the forward strand.
AAATTTCATTACTTTTTATTCCTTGGGGATTAACCCTCCCAGGAAAACTAGATTTAGAAAATCTTTGACAATCAGGGCAAGCATGAACAATGTCTTGAGCTTGTTTGTAAGAAATTTGATGCACCTTAGCTAAGGCTCACACCCCTTGAGGAAAAAATTGATGAGAATCAATAGCCTTTTGTAAAGCATTATTATACATGACAAAGTGATCAGCCATATTATTTCCAGTTGTTAAAGGACCAGGGAGACCAGAATGAGAGCATATGTGAGTTATATAGAAAGGGTGATGTCTCTTTTGAATAAGTTTTTGTAAGTGTCAAAACATCTCAGATAAAAGAAAATCATTTCCCTCATGGATGGAGGCACTTTGAGTAACTTGTAAGGCTCCTGCTACATATGCAGAGTCAGCCACTAAGTTAAGGGGCTGAGTGGAAAAATGTCAAGCTGCAATAGCAGCAGCCAGTTTGGCCCTTTGAGTGGGTTTATGATGAATAGTAACAAAATGTTTCCAGATTCCTTGTTCCTGCCATGTTATAGACCCCTTTCCTGATTTACCAGAACTGTCAATGAACACAGTTAGTGCTTGAGGAACAGGAACAGGGGATAAGCAGGATTTTAATTGCATAGGTAACAATTGGAGTCCTTGTAAGATTTTATCATGTGGAGACGAGAATTGTAGCTTACCAACAAAACCAGCCATAGCTGTCTGTAAGGACTCTGATTGCTCACGGGCAGTGTAGAAGTCAGTTTTAGAAAGACCAGGGTTGATAGAATCAGGACATATCTGTAAGGACTCTGATTGCTCACGGGCAGTGTAGAAGTCAGTTTTAGAAAGACCAGGGTTGATAGAATCAGGACATATCCAGTAAGCATTTGACAACGGTGCCTTCCCCTAGTGAGTGAATGAATGTGCTCTTCTAATTTAGTATATAATTTCTTTTTTTGCTGTTGATGGGGTAAGAAAATCCATTCAATGACTCCTATTTGAGGAATAAATTGACAAAGTAAATGTGTAGGACTATGTGGGGTATTTAAGACAATGAAATGAATGGCTTGAGAATTGTCTGGAATGCAAAAAGGATTCAATTTGTTTTAGTTCTAATTTTGCTTGTTCAGACAAACAACATGGGAGGACAGATCAGGGTCTCCCTTTAAGGTATTAAACAAATGTTGTAATTGATAAGTAGGAACACCCATGGAAGGGTGGAGCCAATTAATTTGGCCAAGTAGTTTTTGTAAATCATTGAGAGTAAGGGGCTCCTGAACATGGAAAGATATATTTTGTGGCCATATGTTTCTCTGAGTGGTCAGAAAACCAAGGTATTTCCAAGGCTCCATTTTTTGAATTTTATCTGGAGCTATTTGTAAACTGGCATTATTAATTTGTTTGATTAAATGTAAATAAACTTGTGATAATAGGTCTGGATCATCATGAGCAATAAGAATATCATCCATATAAAGATAAATAAGAGCAGCTGAAAATTTTTCACGAGTCGGTCGAATAGCTCGATCCACGAAGTCCTGACAAATAGCAGAGCTATTAATCATTCCTTGCAGGAGAACTTTCCATTGATATGTTTGAGCAGGCGCTCCTGCATTAATGCTAGGAAGGGAGAAAGCAAACTTTTCTTTGTCCTCCGAGTGCAAAGGTATGGTAAAAAAGCAATCTTTTAGGTCTATGATGATTAAATGATAATTGTTAGGAATGAGGGCTTGGTTAGGGAGCCCAGGCTGTAGGGCCCCCATGGGAAGAATGCAGGCATTAATTTTTCTAAAATCATGTAATAATCTCCATTTGCCTGATTTTTTAGAAATGCAAAATATAGGAGTTTTCCAGGGACTATATGATGGCTACAAATGTCCCAATTGTAACTGTTGTTTGACAATTAAAGTGGCTTGATTTAATTTCTCCCCTTTAAGAGGCCACTGCTCCACCCAAACCTCAGGACTGGGGGTCCATTGAAGTTTGAATGGGAGGAGTGTGGCAGTGGCCGTCATGATAAATTTGAAGATGTCCCAATATAAACATCCCACTGAGGAAGGAGGTCTCAGCCCCATAAAGTTTGAGGGAATTATAGAACATGAGGCATAATGGAGGCAGTTTGTCCCTCTGGGCTGGTACACAGTAAAGGATTTTTACTCTGACAAGGGGACTTGGACCCGCCTGGTCCAGTAAGTGTAACTGGGGAAGAAGTTATGGTCCATAATGGAGTCCAATCCTTTTTTGCAATTATAGTAATGTCAGCCCCCGAGTGTACCAACCCTGTAATTAACTTTTGTTCAGCAGGTGATGTTAACAGTGGCTGAGCATTATTTAACTTTTGTAACCAGAAAGCATCAGGAGAAGCAGGAGACTGAGGTTCAGATTTTGTTTCAGAAAACAAAGAGGACAAGAGAACAAGTTGAGCTATTTGAGTCCCTTTCGGAATTACATGATATCCTAAACTAGTTATCCTAACATGAATTGGTCCCAGCTTATCAGGTGGAATTAACTCTGGAATAATTTGGACACTATAATAATTTATAGTGTATTTTGGATTGCCCAGTATAATACCATGGGTGGTAGAAGGGAATGGACCAGAGAAATTTGTTGTCCCTGACTTCACTTGTCCTGCTTCTTCTAAAATAACATCTTTTGTTACAGTCAAATTGGCAATGGTTTGATCATTTATTTGAAGTCTGGGAGAGGAAGATTGTCCTGAGGTTGAGTCCAGGTCTGAGCCTGAGCATTGAGAATTTGACCCCCTTTGTTTATTGGGGTGCGGGATCTGGCGCCCCTTCCTCATTTCCCCACATAGGATTGCCTCCTATATCAAATTTAGATCTGCACTGATTTGACCAATGAAATCCTCTTTTACATTTAGGACATTTTTGTTTTGCTTTAGTCTGTTCCACCTCTCTTAGTCTGCAATCTTTCTGAAAATGACCTTCCCTTCCGCATTTAAAACATGTTTATATTGGAGAGCTTCTGCAAGAATTTGGGCTTTATGGGTTCCAATGCCCACATTCTGGCAGACTTTGATTATATCAGCAAGAGTGGAATTTTTATTTTTCATTGAAAGGAGGACATTTTGGCAGTCCTCATTAGCATTGTCAAAAGCCAATTGCAGTGAAAGTACTTGGGCTGCCTCAGCGTTGTCAATTTGTCTAGTTATGGCATCCTGAAGATGATTAATAAAATCTATATAAGGCTCAGAGGGGCTCTGTCTAACAGTAGTGAAAGATTTAGTGAGAGTCTTTGTTTCAGGAATTCTGTTCCAAGCTTTCACGGCTGTACGAGTTGTCTGGTCAAGTACTAGTTGAAGAAGTAAAGCTTCTGCCTGAGGTGTTATAAAATCTCCTTCCCCAAATAACATATTACTATCAATTTGAACATTATTTCATAAATTTTCCAGTAAAATGTTATGTAAGGCTTCGTGATATTCTTGCAGCCATACAGTGTATTGAGCAGTAGCTAAAACAGTTTTTCCAAGTGTCTTCCAATCCCAAAGGGTCATATTGTACCCAGCAGCAATTGATTCTAAGTACCCCTTAGTAAAAGTACTATGTAAGCCATTTTGTATTACGCTCTTTCTAAATTTTTGAAGAAAGGAAAATGAGAGGTTTTTGTGTCTGGGCTGAGTCCCAGTTCTCACCACAGGAAAGACGTGTCAAGTATCAGTTTCCATGTTGTGTCCTTCTTTAATACAATGCTCCATCCAGGGACTGGCTGAATTGTTCACCTCTGAAGGTGGGGGGGGAGGAGGAGGGGGCGAGGATTGTTTCTTATCCTCCTAAGTGACAGAAACATGTTATTGCTTTTTGTTAGGGTCCTGAATAGATCTTAAAGCAACTCGACATAGACTCCAAACCATTAGATGAGAAACCTTAACTGGACTTATTGCATTTTTTAATCATCAGCCAATTTGTTCTCAACCCTCAATATCAAGATTCACTTCTTAAGGTACTGAGGGCAATGCCGTCTAATAACAAATAATAATTCAGTTAGTTGATGCTTAGTTACCTTATACCCTGCTGCCTTAAGGAGACATCGAAGTTTGGACCTATATTGAACTTCCTTTGTACACAACGAGTTACCCATAGCTGGAAGAATAGATAGAGAATTGAAAGAGAGAGAAAGCAAACCCTCCAGGTGAAGCCCTAGTTAGACATGGCCACAGGCGAGCAGTCGCTAATCGAAAGCCACCTGCGATTCTCTTACTGAGATGAGTTTCCCTTCAATGGGACCCCCTTGCTGGGATGAATCAGATGTCCTATTCCTCTCCAGTGCTTGGCAGGTCAGTCTCTGATCTGCGGGGAATTCCTCACATGGGGCACCCGAAAGGGTGATGGAATTTGTGTTGGGTGGAGAAGAGGCACCAGTGGGAGTAAAGGACAGCAGAAATGTGTGTGCTGGACAGTGGGTCTTCCACTGTGTTCATCTACGGATGGCCCAGATTGCTGAAGGCAGGACATCCCCTGTTGTGAAATAATGAAGTAAAGCAGATTTCTATTCAAACTGACCCATATCAGATTTAAATAATATGCCAATGCCGGAAACGTAGGTTTTTCATTAAAAAAAGACATCTTCCTTAAAATCTTCCCTCAAATGAAGGTATTTCAGATAAAGATTATGTCACTTTCTTCCTTTTTACATTTTCCTCACTATGGACACATCGTTAATGTCATGAATATGTCAGGAAATCTCCCAAACCCACAACAGAGACAAACATAAGAATGAGGAAACTACAAAACTGTGAATTCAAATGTGCAGAAGGCAGAGAAGATTTCAGGTAAACCATCTCTGGAATTAATATCCTGAGATGGGAAAATAATAGATAAACAGGAGGTATCTCTTCTATTAATGGTAACAGAATTCTACTAACCAGAAGGTATGAAAAGAAGAGAAACTAACCTTGGGATTCTGAATAAAGTGCAGATTTGAATAAAAGCTATAGAATATTAATTAGTAATAAATGTACAGAATATAGAGCCAAAAGATACAAAGAAAAGATTATTTCTTTTGTATATGAAGTGATCACAAATTGAACCATTGCTTGGCTGCACCGCAGCTTGTTTATCCATTCAAGCACTGAAGGACATCGAGGTCGTTTGTGGCTTTTGGCAATTGTGAATGAGGCATCTGCACACATCTGAGTGTAGGCTTTTCCATGAACATTGTTTTCAAGTCTGTTTGGTAAATACCCGAGGGTGCACGTGGTGGGCGTGTTGAAAGCTGGGATCTGCTCTGCCGCTGACTGCACTGTCTCCACCGTGGTTATCCATGGATTTCCAGCACTAGGAATCTGGTGTTTCATCTGGATCCTCAACAGCAGTGAATGAGCGTTTCTCATGCTGTGTCCCCTCATCATAAGTAGATATCTTAGTTAAAAAAAAAAAAAACATTTTTGCATTTTTAAAACTGTGGAATATCTTTGTTGGCATAACTGGCAATTTCGTGTTGGGAAATGATGTTTCACAGATTTTCCTGTCTGCTGCTTTGCTGCCCACGTATCTTCCTTGGTAAGGAATTTGTTCAGATTTCCAGGCTAAGTGCACATAGCACAGCATATGCGTATTCACCACGTTTAGTGTCCTGCTCTGTGGCATTCACACATTACCACTGCTGCACAACCGTGTCCACCGTCCATCTCCAGAGCATCTTCATGGTGTGAAACCGACACTCTCTATCCATGATAAACAACTCCCCAGTCCCCCCTTCCCCAGCCCTTGGGAACATCACGCACTTCTGTGTGCACAGATCTGGGTCTTCCAGGTGTCTCACTTGCGTGGACTCACACCCACTTGTCCTTGTGTGTGCCGCTCACCCCACTTATCACAATGCTTTCAAACCTCATCCATGCTGTAACATGTGTGAGAATTTCATTTATTTATTTGTTTATTGAAACATAACTGATTGTGCATATTTGGAGGTAGAGACTCGAATATCAATGCCAGTGTGCAATACCTCATCATCAAATCAGGAGAGCTGGAATATTCATCTTTACAAAAGGTCATTACTGTTTGTGTCCATTAACCAATTTCTCCCTAACACCCTCCCCTCCCCCTCCCATGTCTGTTGACCAAAGCTCTGTTCTGTCCCTTTGAGAGTTCAATGTATTATTGATGTTGTTCGATCTTTCTCTCTTTCTGTCTTTCACTTCTTTATTTTGCCATTACACAATGTGACCTTTTTTGTGGCTCTTCACCAGTTTCTCCCTGACCCCCTCCCTCCCACTTTCCTACCTCTGGTGGTCTCAGTTCCACTCTCTCCTTTTGAAAGTTCGAGAAATTATTCTGACTGTTTTATCTTATTTTCTTTTTTCTTTTTGTTTTTTTTTTATTATTTCTGCTCCTACTTATGAGTGAGGACACGTGGAATTTCTCTCTCTACATCTGCCTTATTTCACTTAACATAATTTTCTCTAAGTTTATCCATGTTGGTGTGAATGGCAGAATTTCATTCCTTTCATGGCAGAGTAGTATTCCATTGTGTAAATATGCCACATTTTCCTTATCCTGTCATTGGCCGGTGGACATTTACGTTGGTTCCAACTCTTGGCTGTTGTAAATAAAGCTGTGATAAACACGGGGGTGCAGGTATTTCTTTGACCTGATGGTTTCCATTCCTTTGGGTTTATACCCAGCAGTGGGATTGCTGGATCACATGACAGCTCTATCTACAGTGGTTTGAAAATCCTCCACACTAATTTCCATCGTGGATGTACCAATTGACAGTCCCACAAACAGTGTGTGACAATTCCCCTTTCTGTACATGCTCCCCAGCATTTGTTATTCTCTGTCCTTTTGACACTGGCCAGTCTAACTGGAGTGAGATGATTTCTCAGTTTTGTTCTGATTTGCGATTCACTGTTGCAGAGTGATGTTGAGCATTTTTTCAGGTGTCTGGGGCCATTTTTATATCTTTCTTTGAGAAATTCCTATTTTGATATTTTGCCCATTTTTTAATCACGTTTCTTATTTTTTTACTGGTAAGTTTTTTTCAGTTCTTCGTATATTCTGGATATTAATCCTCTGTCAGATGCATAGATTGTGGATATTTTGTACCATTCTGTTGGTTGTCTTTTCAGTCTGTTAACTATCTCTCTTGCTGTGCAGAAGCTTTTTAGTTTGATATAATCCCATTTGTTTATAATATTCTTTTGTCGCTTGTGCTCTGGGGTCTTATTCATAAAGTCCTTACTCAGTCCTAATTCCTGGAGTGTTTACCATATGTTTTCTTTTAGAACTTTCATAGTTTCACATCTTACATGAAAGTCTTTAATCCATTTTGAATTGATTTTGTTATATGGTGAGAGGGACAGGTCTAGAATGATTTTGGTATATATGGATGTCCAGTTTTCCAAGCACCATTTTTTGAAGAGGCTGTCATTTCCCCAATGTATGCTCCTCTTGCCCTTGTCAAATACCAGTTGGCTGTAAGCACGTGGTTGATTTGGGAGTTCTCTATTCTGTTCCATCAGTGCAAGGGTCTGTTTTATGACACTATCATGCTGTTTGGTTACTATAGCTGTATAGTATCATTTGAAGTCATGTAGTGGTGTGCTTGTAGCTTTATTTTGCTTATTTATTTTTTTGCACAGAGTTGCATTGGCTATTGGGGGTCTTTTGTGGTTCCATATGAATGTTAGGATTTTTGTTTCTATATCTGCCAAAAATGTCATTGGTATTTTCATGGGGATTGCAATGAATCTTTCGATCACTTGGAGAAGGATGGACATTTTCACAGCATTAAATCTTCTAAGCCATAACATGGAATGTCTTTCCATACTTTGATGTCTTTATAACATTTTCCAGCAATGTTTGGTATATCTCATTGTAAAGATCTTTCACCTCCTTGGTTAAATTGATTTTTAGGTATTTTAATTTTTTCAAGGAGCTATTTGAGATGGCCTTGCTTTTTTGATTTCTTTCTCTGCTAGGTTTCTTAGTGTATAAGAACACTACTGACTTTTCTGTCTTAATTTTGTATCCTGCTGCTTTACTAAATTCATTTACCATCTCTAGGATTTTTTTGGTGGTGTCCTTAGGTTTTTCTGTATATAAGAAGGTGGTATATGCAAACAGGGACAGTTTACTTTCATGATTTCCAGTCTGGATGCCCTTTATTTTTTCTCTTTCCTGAGTGCTGTGGTTAGTACTTCCAAGACCATGTTAAATAAGATTAGTGAGGGTGATTATTTTTGTATTCTTCCTGTTCTCAAAGGAAAGGCTTTCAGATTTCCTCACTCAGGATGATGTAGATGGCAGGTTTGTCATAAATAGTTTTATCGTATTCAGATACTTTCCTTCTAAACAGCATGTGTTGAAAGTCATTACCGTGAAGGGATATCAAATTTTGTGTAATGCTTTTTCTGCATGTGTTGAGATGGTTATATCTTTTACATGTTTGATTAACTCACAACTGATAATGCCTGAATATTGAATATCAAAAAATACTGTGCCACTTCCCTTTGGATTCCATGGTATCGGGTGAGAAATATACTGATGTTTAAGCTGGTGTCCACTGTAGATAATGCCTCATTTCTCTCTGGCAGCTCAGTGCTGTCACAGGGGCAGGGTACTGATGGCATTCAACAGAGTGACAAGGGTGGACATGTATGTGACAACTCATGATGATGTTGAGCAGATGAGCAGGGTGGGGAGTGAAGGGGGACCAGTTAGAATGAGTCTGTTGTGTGCCTGTTTAGTAAAGGACTTGCAAGAGCACGACTGAATGCTGATCACAGTGGTGTGGTGGAGAGGAGCTCAGAACGATACAGGGAGGGACATAGATGCATTTGGGACAAATACAAATGCACTGGATTCTATTTATAAAATCTATAAACTTATTAGAGTTAGTTTGTAGATTACCACAGTAAAAGTGATATGTTTTCAATGATATGTGATCCAACAGCACCTGCCACTGACTACACAGAGCAGAATGAACGGACCACCACAGCCCTACTGGGTCCTCATCAGGCTGGGAGTCCAGGCGGGGCCTGACTGTGACAGACACATCTGCAGCTGTCTCCTCAAATCAGCCCAGGTCATTGATCAGTTCCAAATCCTTGAGCTGCAATCCACTGAGACCCTAATCAGATCACTTTCCCCCTCCTGACCTCCACCCTGGTCCATCATTACTGACAGTGCGAGGTTTGTGGAACCTCAAAGTTCAAAGTAAAGGCTTTAAACCTTTGAAAAAACGTTCTTAAAACATGTGAAACTCTTTATGCCCAAATTAAACTGCCAATTTTAACATATCACCTGAGCAAGTTTCAAAGTGTTGTTGAATTCAGTTTCATTGCAAAATGTTGACAATTTTTAACATCTGAATTTGGAGGCAAATGTACCTAAAAGGAGAAATAAAGTAGCAAAGCCTCACTCATCCACATTCACCTTTTATCAAGTCCCAATATGCAAATCAAAGCAACTATTTCACCTGAGGTCGTGGAGTCTTCTCCATGAATGACTTACCCATGGACATTTGCCCTCTCTGGAGGCTCTTGCTTGTTTCTGCCTCTGTGAAGTCACAGCCAGAGTCGACTTTCTGAACCTCTGAAACCCTCACACACAATGCGGGGCTGAACAGAACTTGTTCCCTCTCGCCAAAGAGCAGCATGACCCCAGGTGACAATTGTCAGTGAAGAGACACACAGTGGCGTTGAGGTGACAAAGGTTATAAAACATTGGAAGAACTCCTTTGTGATTACTAATCATCCATTTTGTCAGTGAAAGACACATTGTTAAAAGTCCGAAGAAAATTCCCATCTTGGAAAGTATTAATTTGGGGAGAAATGATCAGAAAACATATTCTTTATTTTTATTTTTTTAATTGAAAGATAACTGATTATATATATATATGTATTTTGGGGGGGTGGTAAATAATAAAGAATGGAATATTACAAATGCGGAGACAATGTGGTGATCAAATCAGGATCATTAGTAGAATCACGTTTGCATAAAGTCACCAGTCCCCGTGGTCCTTAACTATTTCCTCACTGTCCCCCCTCCCACTCCCATTCCAGGCTCTAATAACGAGACTTTTGTTCTCTCTCTTTTATTATTATTATTTTTTTTTGTGGAAAGTTCAGTGTGGTGCTGTGATTATTTATTTCTTTATTTGTTAATAGCAAACATATTACTAAGCCTTTGTTTATACGCTCTTAGGTTTCTAAATATGAGATTTTTGGAAAGTTCTCTCCAGTTATAAAGACGGTCGGCTGATTTAAGAAGGGTTTGTAGTAGCAGAGAAAGTGCAAACCATTTCAATTGATGTGACTTTGTTGAAATCTCAGTGCCCAAGACTTCACTGAAAATCCATGCATGATGCTGTTTTTAACCTGGGGAGACACTACATGTAGGTATTGCAGGCGGCTGGTGCAGAGAACATCTGCCCATTGGCTGAATTTCCTTCTGGAGACTTCTCACAGCATTTTCAACTCTCCGTCAGCACCAGATATTGCTATTTTCATGGTCTGCCATCTTTGTAAATATTTTACACATCATAATTTATGTATATCTCATCACAGTTGTATTAGGAGATGTAACTACCCACCTTTTCATTGATGTGTTTCCATTTCTGGCCAGTCTGCTTCTGTTCCATAATCTACACATCTATCCTTTTGCCAAAACAAAACCAAGGTTCTCTTGACTCCTAAATTATTTGAGTTTTCCTGTAAGGTTTCTAACACGTTCTTAAATTTCTATAAAGTAAAAATTCCGTTCAGATTTTGATTTTGAATGCACTGAATCTGTAGAATGATTTGAAGAAAATTGTTACATTAAAAATATGAAGTCTCCCAACACATGAATAAATTCTCTGTTTGTTCAGGTCTTTACAAATCTCTCTAAATAGTGCTTTATAGCTTTCAGTATAAAAGTCTTTGCCAGTCTTTGTTAGATTTACTCTTCTTATTTTAGTGTAGGGTAATGGCATTGCTTTTTAAAAATTTTCGTGGATAAGTTTTGTTGCTTGGTAAATAGAAATATATAGCATTGTTAAAAACAGAATTTATATCTTTAGAGCAGTTTTATGTTAAGTGCTAAATTAAGCAAAAGATTCAGAGAGTTCCCATATGTCCCCTTCCCCACATGCACAGCCTCCCCCACCAGTGTGGCACATTATTTACAACCGATATTTGTGAATTTGCCTTCAATCAAATAGCTTTCCCTAGTTGACTTTTTTTTTGTAGCTTTATTATTTTTTTTTGTAGATTCCTTCCAATTTTTTTACCAGCATAATCATGTTATTGGTGAATAAAGAGTTTTAGTTTTTCCTTTCCAAAATTTATTCTTCTTTATTTCTCATCTTGTTGGGCTCTCTAGTTTCTCCAGGACAACGATGAGCACAGGGAACAGATTTCAACAACTTAACATTAATGTGCTGACAGCTGCCACATTCTTACATGCTTTTACCAGACACAGGAACTTAATTTCCAAATTTATTTAGCAGAGAGGTGTCATGAGAATGTGCTCAAGTTTATCAACTTATTTTTTCTTCTTTTATTTACCAAGCAGGTAACATGTTTTTTTCTTCTTTAGTCTACTAACGTGTTGATTTACAGTAGCTGATGTTTTACAGAAGTGAACTCACACAGTATTGAAGTAACCGCCATCAAGCACACAATTCTGCAGCATTTTGTGCATTCACTGTCATGCAGCTGCCACCTCCATGTCATGACCTTCAATCCTGGAACCGCTCCCAATAGGTATTCTGGTCATGATATTGCACGCATCTCACACATTGTTATATTCCATTCCCAGAGCTGTTTAGGACTTTTGCTTCTATTTTCATGAGAGATATTGACCTGTAATTTTTTTTCATGTAATATTACAGTTTTTTATCTTAGAATTACACAAGTTACATAGAACTAGTTAGTACATGTGCCCTATTTCTTTATTCTGTGAAAGAATGTGTGCAAGATGGTATTTGTTTCTCAGATATTCATGGGTTACAAGGCTAAATATTATATAAAGAGGTAAATTTCCACATTTGCACAAACTGAGCTGTGCTTGCAGAGAAGCACCAATAAAAACCTCAAAATGTATATTTTATTTTGGTTGTTGTTGAAGTTTACAACCAGATACCAAATGTTTGTGAGAATTAGAAGGGCCCCCAAACAGGCAGGGTGATCTGAAGAAGGTAAATGGGTTAGTAGGATTTGACTACTTGACGCCAGGCCTTGTCATGAACATGTGTAATTCAGGCAGTTTGCAATGGCACAGAGAAGGGCAGTGCACCTTCATGCTGGGTTGGCAGCCGGAGACAGGGGCTGGATATCCACATGAGGAAAAGATAAACTGGATCCTTAACACCAGTTATACTGTAAAAAAAAAAATTCAAGTTAAATTGTAGATTAAAATATGAAAATTAAAATGTTAGAGATTTAAACAATTTTAATTTCTATAGTATGCATAAAATGGAAACAAAAGAAAACAAACAAACAAACAAAACACAGGGCCTAAAATACAATAAATATAAAGGAAACATTTGATATATTGGGGTTTAAAATTTGAAATTTTCTTCATCATGTGACACCATTATGAGAATGAAATCAAGAGCAGCAATGTGGGAAAAAGTGAATCGACGTACATTTACCCCCCGAAGATTCCCATGCATGCACCTGCCAGAGTGGCTGAAAACACAGACGAGCAGCGGAGGACAGGTAGAGGGACAGGAGCAGCTCCGGTGCCCATGGGGATGACAGCCAATCACATTTTTCAGTGCCTCTGATGTGACAGTAGGTCGATGTGGGCAATGGGACCATCTGTGTGACAGTGTCTACTAATGCTGAGGAGAAGAGTCATCCACACATGACTCTATTTCTAACATGTGTTTACATGACAGATTTACCTACATATCTCCACAAAAGGACATGCAGTTTTGCCCCTAGCAGCACCATGTCTATGTCTTGAACTGGGCACCAGCTGCCTGTCCTCTCACAGCAGGTTTTCAGTGCACACAACACTCCATGTTTGGATTCATTCACATGCAGTCAGAGATGGGCAGCACGAACCCATGGTTTAGACATTGGGTGTGACTCATGTGCAGCAGGGCTTGGATAAAGGGGCTTCAGGGGCTGTGCTACAATTGTAAAGTTGCAGTGGTTATTTTACAGTTTTGGAGGCTGGAAGTCCAGGACTCAGGGGTGCATCTGGTGAGAGCCTTCTTCTGGGTGGGGGCTCTCTACAGGGTCCCAGGGTGTCACAGTTGTCACATGGTGGCTGAGCAAGAGCTTATGTCTATGTGCTTCTTCCTCTCTTTGTAAAGCCCCCAATCTCCTCCCTGGTAACTCATTAAACCCTTAACCCAAGAATCCATCCATGAGGTCCCAATACTCACAATCCAATCACCTGTTAAAGTCCCCAACTTTCAAGTACCTTATTGGGGATTAAGTTCCAACATAAGCTTTGGAGGGGAAACACATTGAGACCACAGAAGAGACCCTGGACACATTGTGAGTTTTGACATAGGTGCACTGTAGCGAGTGGTGTGCAGTGGTGACATATGTGGCATGTAAGGCTGGCACTGTTTTCTGCAGCACAGCCTTCTTGTCCTGGAGTGTCACCAGGGCAGTGGCTGATGGGTTTACACTAATGAGCGCCCTCACAGACATGACATGGTACCTTGCCTGAACATCTTTGGCAGCATACCTACCAGAGTGCTACTCCCCATAGAGTTGTGTTCTGACACTTTCTCCTCCTGGCTTCTAGGAGCAAAGGTCATGCAAAGCGATGGCTGGAAGGACCTTCTGTCCCACATTAGGGGTTCTATCAAAGCTCCTGAGATGGGGGCCTGGAGATGTCTGCTTCTGGCTCTGGATACTTTTCACAGAAGAACGCACACCCATCTGTCCTCCCACACTCCGTTCTGACCCACGCTTATCCTCACCACTTTGGTGAATGGTCTCAGTTCATGGAGAGGTAGCAGGACTTGAACATGCCCTGGTGGAGGACAAATCATTGTCTACTTTTACCTTTTAAAGCTTATCCAAGTGTATCATTGGCGATGGGACAATTGATTCACTGTTGTTCATTCTCCTAAGAACGTGTCTGTTTTCCTGGATGAACAAATCCTATCACTAGAGCTATGACATGGGACCCACCTGGGACAGCTCAGCAGAACTCAGTAGCTTATGACTGGGCAGTGCAGGAGAGTTCCCTGGTGGCCTTGGGACTCCAGTTCTCCCCCTTTCCCTGCTTGTAGTTCTCAGGAATAACTGTTGAATGTGCTGGAAAGACAACGTCCTGAGACAGGAAGGGACTGGACAGAATGTCCTGGGCCGTGTTCCCATCCCTCCCAAGGAATGTAACATCTTGAGTTAGGGAGGAACTGGCTGGGACACTCCAGCATTTTTCCTTCCTCCGCTGGATACAGGATGCCCTTCAGAGCTTTAGCCAAGTGGGGCATGTGACCTCTGGGGTTCACCACCTGGAGTAGGCTGCCTTTCGGGGTCCTGTTGCTGTGGTACAGGTGGGACACACACAGTTGAGACTCCATCTGCCCTGGGCAGCTTTCCTGAGTGTTGGGGACAGCTCACAGAGATCCAAGGCTTCTGTCCCTTGTCTATCTGTGAGTGATAAGCCTACTTCGTGTAACCTGTTTGTGTGAGCATGCTCTGTCTTGCTGGATCCAGACACGTTGGTGACTGTGTGCAGTGAGCCTGTGTCTCCAGCTACACATTCACATTTTGGTGCGCCGCATCCACCCATTTCCACCTGAGCTCATGGCTGCTGCAGTCCCTCTGCCACTTGGCCAGGTCTGTTGTGGAGACCTGAGAGCAAGAGCCCCTCTACAGTCTGCAGGTAACCTTGAGACCCATGGGGACATGGAGAACTAGTGGCCAAGATGAGGTGTCTATGTCCCGCTCCACCAACCGGTCCTTAGCAGGAGTGGCCCTTGCTCCTCATGACTTCAGCCCAGCCAGGTGTGGACACATCCTCCTCACCTCAGGCTTGACCTTGGCTCTGGACACTTGGTTAGGGGGGACCATTGGAACCTGGACCACAGCTCCCTTCTCCCTCCCTGTGCCCATGCAGTGCCAGGGACCAAGGGACTTGTAGGTGAGTAGCAATTCAGAAAGGAAATCCTCCCAGGCCTCCCTTGCACTTGCCTCTGGGACTGGACCACTGCCTGCTGTGGGTTCCCTGTTCCACCTGGCGCCCCTGCGTGCCCTTGCAAGGAGGTCTGTGTCTGAGCTTGCACTGACATCCCCTCTCTATGTCTCACACAGTAATGCATGGCTGTGTCCTCAGGGGTCACACTGTATTGACAGATACAGCGTGTTCTTGGAATCATCTCTAGAAACAATAAATCTGCCTTTTACAGGCCCAGCGCACTTTTCGTGAGGCCACCTGCAGGGTGTCTTTTCAAACCAACCCACTACAGCCCTTCCCTTTAGCCTGCTGGACTCAGATCATTCAGTTGTTGCTGAAGGTGAACCCTGAGGCTACACAGGAGAGTCTCAGAGACCCCAGAGGCTGCACCAAGTCTCCCCTGGACTCCACCAGCTGCACCTCATGCCAGACACCTGCAAACAAAGAGACATAATATTTATGTTGACTCTAATGGATGCAACAGAGGCACACCCAAGACTCTCAATGCACCCCACTCCTGAAAAACGACTTTGGTCGATGATGAGGAATAAAACCCAGCTTGGCTTGGAGTTCCTGGTGGAGCTGCTGGGTTCTGTCCTGTCCCAAAACCTGGGTGGAGCTTCTCTGTGAGAATGCCTGGCAAGCCCCCCATTTGTAACAGCAGAGGAGAATCCATTTGCATGTGCTGCAGACACAACTGTGCAGCCCAGACATCGTGCTGTGTGCATGAAATTTTCATCCTATGAATGACCGAAGGTGCAGCCAGAACCAAGAATGCCTGCAAAAAGGTGGCCCCTGTCCTGAGCATCCCTCCCACTCTGTCTTCACAAGACCCAGGTGCTCCGACCCATCCCTTCTGATATGATCCTCAGGAATTGAAATTCCTCTGGCCTCAGGGTTCTGTGGATGTGGGTGAGGAGCCTGTGAGGTCTGCCCCAGAGGTGCCGTCGTTGGGGTCGTCTTCCTACTTTCCTTCATTTCCTGTGTGATGTGTGAACTTCCCAGGTCTTGGGAATAAGAATTTAAAATGGAACAGCATTTTTATTTTGAGTTGGAAACTCTTATTTTTCCCACTAGGGTCTTACACAAAACTCTAACATATAAACCTGGTAGAAAGCCTTCATCTGAGGCTGTCGCGGGCATCCCTGTTTTATTGACTTCTCTCTTGCAGCATGAAAACTGCCTTCCTGAAATGAAGGTCTTAGTCCCCGTCACCACTGTTATTGTGCGAGAGTTTTGTGTCCCGCAAGCATCTCCAGTTCTGATAATTTCCCTCAGTTGTAAACAAGAAAGGAACATGTTGGCTGTTAGGATCAAAACTCCTGGATATAAAGTTGAGTTGATGAAATATCCAGGCACAAAGGACCCCACAGGGATACCCCATCTCCTGCCGAGCCTGGGTCTTACAGAGGGAGCGAACTTTCCTAGGGCTACAGATTGGAGTTGAGGGGAGAGGGGGAAGGGAAAGGAAGTTGAGGGATCATTGGAAGGGGACAAAGGGGACAAAAGTATTT
Organism: Cynocephalus volans; assembly: GCF_027409185.1. Taxonomy (NCBI): domain Eukaryota; kingdom Metazoa; phylum Chordata; class Mammalia; order Dermoptera; family Cynocephalidae; genus Cynocephalus; species Cynocephalus volans. The sequence goes on from NC_084462.1 coordinate 186,891,423, forward strand.
TCTGGTAATGGGTGTACCCCCAATATGAATCTGGCACCTACATTATGGGCAGAAGGGGGGACAATCAGCTTTGTATCTTGAGAATGTTCAAAATAAATAAATAAATAATGAAATAATGAAATAAATAAATTTTAAAAAAAGACAAACCAAGACTAGAACAACTTAATAGACCAAATGGACCCAAACAGTACGTAGAACTTTCAACCAAACCAAAAAATATGTACATTTTTCTCAAGCACACATGGAACATTCTACAGAATAGATTCTATTTTATGCAACAAACACATATGAAGATTAAAATTGTTCCAACATCTATTCTGACCACAGCAAATCAATAGTCACAATAAGGTGTAATTCACCAATGTGAAGAAACTAAAGAGCACTCATGTGAACAACCATTTTATCAACAGGAAATGAAAAGATGATTTTAAAATATCTCCAGAAATAAAAATTAAAACACAGTTTAACACAGGTTATGAGATGTGGCCAAACCTTCCCAGTGAAAAAGAACAGTGAGGAACAGCTTCGTTGGACAGTTATGGGACCTCAAACAGCCAGCCCTTGTTTGTTCTGAACACTCTAGTTCTAGAACATATTTTGAACCATGACTAAGTAGAGACATCGCTGGGATACACGGATGGTTAATATAAGCAAGTTGCTGCGTGAGATAAACCACATCACAGAATGAAATAAAAACAGCACAATCATCTCAGCAAACGCAAAAAGGGCACTTGCTACAATTCAAGATATTTTTTATAATAAAAAATTTCAGCACATTATTTATAGAAAAAATATACCTCATTACTTTAAAGGTAACACAGAGCAATCCCATAGTTAACCACATGCTTCACAGCGACAGTGAAAAGCTTTATACACATGATCAGGAACAAGACATAACCCCCCTCTCCACTACTCTTCAACATGGAACTGGAAGCACCAGCCAGATCAGTAAGTTAGTAATGAGAAATAAATGAGGGCTACATTGGAAAAAACAATGAAAACTGTTTCTGTTTGCTGATAACATCATCTCATATATGAAAAAACTAAAGTCCACACCCCACCTAATAACTGTGGGAACTAAGAATTTAGTATTGCTGCACGATACAAAATCAACACACAGAAATCAGTGGCATTTCTATAAACCAAAAACTATCTATAAAACAAATCAATAAAACAAATTCATTTTCTATAGCATCAGAAAAAAGAATTAAATTCTAGGAAAAAAATTAAGCAAATAGGTGAAAGATGTGTATACTTAAAATTCTAAAACATTAAAGAAAAACTAATCAAATGATATAATGAAGGAAAGAATAACTTGTGTTCATTGATTTTAAGAATTAATGTAATTATACGGTTTATATTACTCAAGGCTAAAACACAATCATTACCAGCATCCCATTGTAACTTTTCACACATAAATGAAAAGTAACTCTAAAATGTGTTTAAAAACACAGAAAACTGCAAATACCCAAAGCAATTCTGAACTTAATAACAGAGTTGCAGGCCATCTATGATTTTTATATTACAAAAAAAAAAAAAATGTTTTCTACTGAACCTTTCAAAGATCATTAGAGTTTAAGTCATGTTCAAATTTCCTGGAAAATATGGGTTTTAGATTTTTGGCTTCTTTAGACAACTGTAATCTCAAGTGGCTGCAGACTGCAAGTCCTGACGCTCCTGCTGGTAACTGTCATCCCAATGTCAATGTGGGCTTCTTAGTCCTTGACGCACAGCTCAGGCATGATCCCTTGCACACCTCTCAGGAGGCAGCCTGGAGCCTTGACTGTGATCTGCACGCACGTTTCTTCTCACAGCCTGTGCTTTGTGGGTCCCCTTCAGCTACACACCTGCAGGTCAGGAGGTGAGCCAGGTCTCCATGCAGATGCAGCAGCTTCCTCTCCACCTGCTCCTCTCCCTGCTGCTGTCTCCACTGGGTGCTTCCTAGGGGGCTCCTTTCTGTCTTTATTTCCACCAAGGCAGAGTTTTCACTGTTGCTGGTGTATGAGTTCAGCAGGGATGGAGAATTCCAGATTCTCACACCACTAGGTCATGGCTGGGATGGAAAGGGCTGCTGCCTGGTGGTTGTCACTTATGATGTTGTGTGAACCTGGCTGAACATTTCTGATCCACAGGAACCACAGTCATCACCTTCTAGTGTCCAGAATATGATACATGATGAAGGTGTATAACCCAACCAACCAAAGTTGTGAGAAGCTCAATTAAAAATGGGCAAGGAATGGAATATACAGTCAATGTGATTAAGATAAATATCTGAGGAGCAAATGAAAAGATCACTAAACTCATTAGTCATCAGGAAAGTGCAAATAAAAACACAATATAGCACTTCAGAGCCAATAACATGGCTGTGATTTTTAAGAAAAATACCGTTTTCCTCATGGATATCTAGACATTGGAAAAATTACAGAGAGCTGGTGGTCAGGCAAAATTGTAAAACTGCTGTGGCAATGATTTGGGCAGTTATAGAAAAGGTTAAATGCAGAAAAACCACATGACACAGTGATTCCACCCCTATATATATTCCAAGATAACTGAAAAGAGCTGTCCAACAGAATTTCCATGAACGTTCACAGCAGCACTATTCACAGTAGCCAAAAATAAACAATGCCAAACATTCACTGACTGATGAACTGATAAACAAATGTGGTAAATTGATAAAAATGTAAACTATTCACCTATAAAAATGAATGTGACACCGACAAATGCCACAACAGAATGCACTTTGAAAACATTACTCTACATTAAAGAAGCAGACACCAAAGGCCACATATTATATCAGTGAATTAATATGAAAAATCCAGAATAGGTGAGTCCATCGAGACAGAAATCATATTAGTGTTTTTTAGGGGCTTTGAGAGACAGGAATGTGAAGCGGCTGCTTTAAGGGAATGGGATTTCTTTTTGAGGCAAGAAATGTCCTCTAACTAGACAGTGGTGACATTTAACAAACCATGTGAAAATACTGTGTCACTAAACTGTACAGTTTAAAATGGTTAATATAGAGAATGTAATTTATTTCAATTCTGCCATCACACACCGTAAAAAAACATTACATTCAATTTATTTGTTATGTTAATCTTTTTTAGGGTAACAGAAACCACATTTTAAAGGAACCCACAAAGCAAATGAAGAAAAAGTAAGAGTTCCCAACTGTGACTTCTGTTGAACTTGGACAGGAGACACTGAGGACAGAAAGGACAGCCTGGGTACCCTCTGCACCTGCTCCTCAGTGGAAATTCTGTACTAAGTGCACACTGAGCTCCTCCTAATTCCAAGTCCCCTCTTGTCTATAAGCAAAGAGGTTTGTGTCTGGGCTCATGCTGAGTTCCCCTCACTGTGTTTCTTGTGCAGTCATACACAGCCATATCCTGGACAATCAGCTGCTCATGGTTAAATAATCTTGGCTCTTGGAGGTGTCCCTCATGATGCTGACTCAGGATTTAAGATCTGTATTATAAATTGTGCTTTCACAACCTCATATCACACTTACCCACTGCAGCCCCTTTCCTGAATGCTGGTGGATCCAGTGCAAACAATAGCTAGTTATAGAGAATCCAGAGACAGTGGAGGTGAGGGACAGGGTCTATGAAGTTACAGCAGGCCAGGTTCTGACTCCTGAAGCTGCACCTTGGATGGGACAGCTGGGAACAAGGAGCATCACCATCAGTCAAACACACCAGAAGCCCCATGCCCAGGTCCCATTCCTGAAGTCCCAGAGGCACTCACAGCAGGGAGCAGCCACCAAGCACAAGAGTCACCTCAGGACATCCATATTCTGATGAAGGGCTCCTGGTGAGAAGGAGACTGGGGATGCTCAACCCAGGGCTGTGCTTTCTTCCTGACACTGGGGTCTGCTCTGCATGAGGGGAGTCCCTGATGATATAAGTGGGAGAGCAGAGCGCAGGGTGTCGACCCACCCTTCATTGTGCAGAGTGTTTACGTCGTGCTGCTCAGAAGAACTGGGGAGACAGAACCTCAGGGACTCTTCTACGCATCACTGCCTGGTCTTCCTGTTTCCAGAGAAACATTAAGAGAAGTGGAGATGGAGGATGCAGGGCTTGATAGCACAGAACATGTAGAAGTGTTTAACTTAAAGTGATTTCTGGTTCAAGGAGAAATCCATGACCTTTTGATCCTCAGGTGCTCCCTTCACCATGTCTGGTGTTTGAATCTGGCTGTCAGCTGTGACCTCAGTCTCTCTGCACACAAAGCCCTTATGTGTGACTTCAATTGAGAAAGTTGGGCTTCTATAGATTGTAGTAGATTGTTCACTTCAGAACAGGCAGACGTTCCTCAGAGAGACAGATATGCATATGCATCTGTGTGTGTGTGTGTGTGTGTGTGTGTGAAGTTTATGAGAGAGAGAGAGAGACAGAGAGACAAAGGAAGACAGAGAGACAGAGAGAGACAGAGAGAAACAGAGAGAGACAGAGAGACAGAGACAGAGAGACAGAGAGTCCTCTACTCCATCCTGCTTCTCAGAGACAATCACTAGGGGAAAAACAGACATAAGATCCCCCCTCCATTTTGATACAAACACACGGGATAAGAGATGTTAATGTGGAGGTTTCTAGAAAACTCATCTTCTTCAGTCTCATTTAGAAATCCTCTGTTCACACTCCTGCCCCAACACTTCCAACGTCAGCCTTGACTGTCACATCAGACTCAGTCTTGAGGTTCGTGATCTCGTCACTTGCTTCAGGTCACAGGTGACTCCTCGGTGGTGTTTTCTCAAGCGCAGCTCCTCCTGCATCTGCAGACCTGTGAGATGGACACTCTGTGCCCTGCCTCCCCTTAACCCAATGTACTGTGGAGAGTCACATCCAGGTTGACCACTGTAGACCATTCTGTTCAAAGACTAATACCAGGCACCTGGGAGTCACTGGATCACAGCAATTCTGAGCGTTAGTTGGGCACGTGGTACCCCTGTCTGAGTTCTGGTCCATTTCTTGTGTCTGGGAATGACACTGCATGACTCACAGATTCACTATTTGGAATACTAGTCCCACCCTGTTTGGAATATTTCCTTTCTCAATTTGAAATTGGCATTTTCAGTTGATTACTTCTTTTAGGTTTTTTTATTTAAAATAAGCTGAAAGCAGTTACAGGTTGTGTAATTGTATTAAAATATATGTACAAACGGTTACCTTATAGCAGTCAAGGGCATACAGCAGATAATCCTAGCTAATCACATCAAAAACAAACAAGCAAACACTAAAAGAAAAAAAAAAAAAAAACAGAGACTATGCATCTATGTAAAACAGCAGATTCCAAATGAGGAAATGGTAAAGTCACTGGAGTAAATGACTGTTTCTCAGAGTCTGGGCTTAATGGTAAATTGTCACCTTAAAGTGAGAATGTGGAGCAGGTCTAAAAGTATAGATTTGATCATAGAAAAGGAAAGTTCAGACCTCTACAAAAAAAAAAAAATGCTCACCCCAAGCCTTGTTCTGCACCTGTCTCTGCAGCTGGGCCCTATGGGCACACGGTCCTCAGTGCCGTCTTGACCAGTTCACTGTCACCCTCCAGGGCTCTTGCTGCATTTCCCAGACCAATTTTGTAGATATTTTCCTCTCAGATTTATTCTAATAGTTTCATAGTTTCAGGATTCAAATTTAGGGTGCTGGCTGGTTAGCTTAGCTGGGCAGAGCATGGTTTTGTAACACCAAGGTTATGGTGTTATCTCCGTATCTGATAGAAAGTGAGCCAAAACACCAGGGACCAACCAAGATTTATTAAGGGAAGAAAATCTGCCAGGCTGCACTCAAAATGGAGGGCAGCACCAGGCCTGTGGGTGGGAGAGCGTGTCTAGACTGCAGGGAAGGCTGACGTAATCAGGGAGGGAGTTGGTGCTGGAGTGGAAGATAAGGCTGGTGGATGCCATCAGGTGGAAGGTTGCACCCATGTGGAAGTAGAGGAGTTTCTATTTCTCAGAAACCAAGAGTTTTCTTGTAAGGAAAGGCTGGCAGCTATTTTGTGCTTATTGTGTGTAAAATGGTACCAGTCAAGTTTATGTGTAAAATGGCACCAGTCAAGTCTAAGATCCATCATTCCCACCTTTTAAGTATAAGGAGAATGGAAAAGGGGTGAAGGTCTCATTCTTCTGAAGCTACTTCCTGCTGAAGATGGGCAAAGATATGAAAAAAATAAAATACTTATGTCAGCCTGAAAAACAATTGGATGGCAGGATATTGGTTTCATGTGGGGAGGCTGCATTCCTCCAGGGAAGGGTCGCTGATTCTGAGGGGCTGATATCCTCCTCCCATGAAGATTCCAGTGATCTTCTGGTTGGTGAAGGCCTGTAAGACACTAGAGAAACACCGAAAGAGGCAGGGGCCAAGGAGGACAATTCCCATCGTGGTCGGGGTCCGACGTGTGTTGCCCTGAACTCCTCCCCATCACCATAGCCTAGGTGAGTGGTTTGGGTGAAGCACAAATGTTTTTATTGAGGTGGCGGGTACTGGACTCCAGCAGAATTCCCTTCAGAAAGAGCTACCCAGAAATTTTTACCCCCATAAGAACATGATGTGGCAGTTGTCTGGTCATAGCCTTTTGTGGGAATGTAGTCACAGATGTGAATGTGTCCTGTAGGGTTTCCCTGAGGATTCTGGGTAGCAGACCCAGGAGGTTGGAAAGTGTCTTTCCTCCCACCAAGACCTTGGTTATACATTGTGACCAGGGTGTGGCATTATGTCTCTGTTAGGAAAAGAAGCAAGAGGAAGAGAGAAGGCAAGTGCTCAGGGGCTGAGAGGTTGAGAGGGTGCATAGTAGCAAAAAGGAGTAGAGAGTAACCTTGTTGGAGTGTAATCGCAGAGGGCGCTCTGCCAGGCTAATTCAATCACCCACTCAAGGATGCCTTCGACACTGGAGGTGGCACATTGGGACCAGTCTTGGAGCAGCTCCTCTGTGAAGGACGTGGAGCGGGCCTGCAGGAGTGAGAGGATAATCACCAGGGAAAGATCATCCCTCTCATGGGATTGGGGGAAGAGTGAAGGTCCTGGAGATTTTCAATTATGTGGATCCTAAAATGGATGAAGTGTGAGGAGATGATGGGTTGGGGGTTGAGCAGAGGGAACCCTCTGGCTTGATGTTAACAGATTCTTTGGGTAAATTCTCAGGTGCTAATTTTACCAAGGATAAGTGATACCAAGGGGCCTTTCCTAGTACCTTTACTGCCATGGGGGTGGTGAGAAGTGCTGTATAAGGCCCTTCCAAACATGGTGAGAGGAGCTTTGGGATTCTGGTTTTAATATACACTTGCTGTCCCGGGCTCAATTTCAAGTCTGAGGAGGTGGTGAGGAAAGGATGAGGTAATAGAAAGTTGGCCTGTTCCCTAAGAAGATCCCTAATGAGTGAAAAAGTAGGGAGATACTGGCCTAAAGGTGATGAGCTGGAAGGGAGAGGTGTGAGGGTGAAGGGTCTGCCATGCATGAGTTTGAAGGGGCTGAGGCCAGTGGGTTTATGGGGGGCAGCTCACAAGTAAGTGAGTGCTAGAGGGAGAAGTTGGGTCCAAGGGAGGTGAAGTTCCATGGACAGCTTGGTGAGGTGTGTTTTTGTGAAGTGATTGGCTTTTTTCACTTTTCCTGATGACTGAGGCCAATACAGTATATGTAAGTCCCATTTGATATGTGATGCCTGTGCTGTGAGTCATATAATCTGGGAAATGAATGTCTTGCCATTGTCAGACCAGAGACTGGTGGGTAGGCCAAAACGACAGATGATTTCAGAGGTGAGAACATGCATTACTGCTGTAGCATCCTCTGAAGTGAAGGGAAAAGCCTCAACCTAACCTGAAGAGGTATCTACTAAGGTTCGAAGATAGCATGTCCTTTTGTGGGGAGGCATGTGAGTAAAAGTCAATTTGCCAATCCTGGCCAGGAATGTACCCTCTGGCATGTTTAATGGAAAGGGACCGAACATGCAGGCCACCTTGATTGGAGCAATGAGTACAGAAAGGACACTTTTGAGTGATTTGTTTTAGTAACTTGGCCATGTGGGGAGAGTAATATAAGGGCTGAAGAAGTTGTAGTAGTGATGGTAGCCTGTATGAAGTGAATTGTGGAAATCTAAAAGGATTTGCTCAGCTTGTGTGGTAGGGAGGACATAGTCACCGGATGGAGTATACCAATTGTCCTTCCTCTATGCTCCAAAATGTTGGAGGTGTTGTATTTCTTGGAGTGTGTATTGAGTTATGGGCATAGGGGCCATGAGAAGGACCTGAGTGGGAGAGGAAGAGTGGGGGCCTGGTGACTGAGCAGTCTTTTTTGTGCTTAGAGCTGCCAGTTTGTTTCCTTGGGCTATGGGGTCATCAGATGTTTTGTGTCCTCTCCAGTGTATAACCTCAACCTCCTTTGGGAGTTGTGCAGCCTCAAGAAGTATCTTGATAAGGTGCCCATTTTTTATGGGCCTTCTTTGAGTGGTCCTGTATCCTCTCTCCTTCCATATGGCTGTGCAGGAGTGTAGGATGTGGTAAGCATATTTAGAGTCAGTGTATATATTGACTTGTTTGTTACTTGCTAGAGTGAGAGTGCTGGTGAGGACAATGAGTTCTGCCTGTTGGGAAGTGGTATTGGGGATAGGGGGCAGCCTCAATAGCTTGTGTTAGATTTACTATAGCATAACTCACCTGGGGAGCAGTCATGGAGGTGGCGGTCCCATCTATGACCCATGTATGTTGGGGTCACTTAATGGGATGCAGGGAGATGTGTGGAAAGGGATTGAGAAAGAGGTCTAAAGCCTCCCTGCAATTATGATCTAAGGGTTGTGAGTGTTTTCAGATGAGAGTGGCTTGATTTAAGGGAAGGCAAGTTTTAAAGGAGACCTGGGAATTTTCAACGGAGGTAAGGTGGATAAGTTGTATGTGGGAAGGGGAGAGAACAGGCAAGTGCTTATGGCTGAGAAGGTCTTGAAGATGATCGGAGGAACAAATGACTGTTTGTTGTCCAAAAGTTAGTTTAGAGCTTTCTTGTGTCAAAAGGGCAAATGCTGCCAAGGCCCGTAAACAGGGATCCCATCCTTGAGCTGTGGTGTCCAATTGTTTGGAAAGGTATGCAACATGGAGAAGATATCTCCTGCCTCTTGTGCCAAAAACCCTGACCACCAATCCTTGGGTTTTGGTGATGGATAGGATAAAAGGTTGAGATAGGTTTGGGAGGGATAGAGCTGAAGCTGTGAGGAGAGTGGCTTTTAATCACTGGAAGGGAGAATGAATTTGCTTTGTGGGATCTAAAGGGATGGCAGGATCCCCTTTGGCTGCACCATTAGTGGTTTTGCTAGCATGCCAAAGTTAGGAATCCATAGGTGAAGATAACCTGCAAGCCCCAAGAAAGAAAAGACTTCACCCTTTGTGGTAGGACTGAGGAGTTCAGAAACAAGACTCTTGTGATCCACCATTGTTTCTCTGGTGTCGCGGGTTAGGTGGACTGCCAAATAGGTAACTGCAGGAGCAGAAATTTGGGCCTTCTGGGGGACACTCAATATCCCCTGGAGGCCAAGAAATTAAGGAGAGCGACAGTGTGGGCTGTGAATCCTCATAGGAGGGGCTACAAAGGAGGAGGTCATCCACATATTGTATTAAAGTGCTAGAAGTTGGAGGAAGTTCAGATAAGTCTTGAGCTAAGGCCTGGCTGAAGAAGAAGGGGTTATCTCAAAACCCCTGAAGTAGTACTGACCTGCTGAGTTGTGGGGAACAACAAGTACCGGGATCAGTCCAAGTGTAGGCAAACAGGTTTTGACAGGAAGGGTGTAAGGGGATAGGAAGAAAAGCATCATTGGGCTCAAGTACAGAGAAGAAATGGGTTGCTGTTGGGATTATGGATAGAAGTGTATAGGGGTTAGAAACAATTGGGGTTATGGGGGAAATGGCAGCATTAATGGCCCTTAGGACTTGAACTAAGTGGTATGAGACATTGGGCTTTATAAGTGGAATGATGGGTAAGGTGAGTGGGTAGCCACAAGAGATGAGAAGAAAGGAGTTCGTGCATTATGGGTTTTAAGTCTATTAGTTGTTTGTTAGTGATGTGGTATCGTGGGACATTAGGGAACAAAGAGGGGTTCCACAAATTAACATGGATAGGGGAATGGTTCATAGCAATGGAGGGAGAAGACGTTTCCCATACTAGGGATTAACATTTTCTGAGGGGAAGGTGATGGTGGAAGCCTCGGGGGCCAGGTCTGGGGCAGCCTGTAACAAGAGTATTGTAGCTGCAATTAGAGTGTTTAGGGTAAGGGTAGCTTTGAATTTGGAAAGGATGTTCCATCCCAGTAATGGAGCTGGGCATTGAGGCATTATTAAAAATTTGTGTGTGAATTGCGTGTGATGTAGGGTGAAGGAAAAGGGTTTAGGTATCCATGGGCAGTATTCTGATCCCATGACCCCTGCTACTGTGATAGGGGATGGGGTTGTTGGTTCTGCATAATTGAGAAGGGTAGAACAATTGGCCCCTGTATTGGTGACAAAACAGATCAGCTCACCTGCTATGAGGACAGTTACCCTGGGCTCACGAGGTGATCTCTGTGCAGGCCTCGGGTCCTGGGCATCATCAGTCCTCCACTTGGGCAAAGTTGAGAAGCTCTGGTAGGAATGGCCATGGAGCTAAAGGTTGTGGGTTAGGGACTGGGCCACTCCCTCTCTGGTGAGTGGAACAGTTAACCCCCCAGTGACCTGGCAGTTTGCAATGAGAATAGGGCCCAGGAAGGGCCCTGGGGTTAGAACACACCTGTGCCCAGTGGCCTGGTTGATGGCATTTGAAGCAGGTCCCAGGTGGCTTGTCCCTAGATGCGGCTGCCTTTGGAGTGTGTGAGTTCCAGATGGCATTTTCCAGGAGCTGGTATTTGGCCTGATCTCTTTTGTAATAATCTTTCTTCTCCTCATCCCTATTGTTAAAAGCTTTGAAAGCAGCATCAAGGAGGTCTCATTGGGTCATATTTGGACCATCCTCAAGTTTTCTTAGTTTTCATGAACATTAGAGGCTCATTGGGTAATAAAATGAGAGGGTAAGAGGGCCGTGCCTGCATGGGAGTTTGAGTCTATACATGTGTAAAGCCTCAGAGAGGTGGGTTAGGAACTTGCTGGGATTTTCAGTGGATCTCTATGTGATTTTTCTAAGCCTGTCATAATTGAATGACTTGTGAGTAGCATTTTGGAGACCGTAAATCAAGTGTGTGGTCATGTTATCCCAGAGATCCTGATCCCCATGGCTGGCCTGGTAGTCCCAATTAGGGTTGATACGACAGACAGTGATGGCTCCCATGGGGCATCTGTTATTTTGAGCATGTACCTCATCTGCCTGTTGTTGGGCCATTATCCAGACCTGCTCCCTGTCTTCAGGGACAAAGTAGTAATAAGAAGCATAAAAATATCATGCCAGGTGAGATCATAAGACTGGGTGAGATATCTGAATTCTTTAAGATATGTGTCAAGGTTGGACTGGAGAGATCCCAGTCATTTTTCAATTTGGGAGAGATCAGAAAGAGAAAAGGGGATATGGACCTGGACAATTCACTTCACCCCAGCCCCTTCACAGATGGGGTATAAAGGAGCCGGTGCTGAGGTGGGGTTGTCACCTGATGATGGGGGAGAAGGGGAGGGGTTGGGTTGCTGAGGCCAAGCATCTCAATACCAGGTGCGGAAAATAGAGGGAAAAGGTGGAAGGGCTAGTGGAGGATCTGGAGCGTAAGGAGGTGGTCAGGGAGCAATGTGGTATGAAAGATCAAAAGATTGATCCTAGTGCAGAAAGTGAGGTCAGGAATGAGCTAGGAGAATTTAAGACATAGGACAGCTTTGACAGAGAGAATGACACAATCGAAGATAGAAGAAGCCTTGAACATAAGGAATCTCAACAACTTTGCAGTTTCGGTGACAAAGGTGTCTAAATATCCAAGCAGATCTAAATTGAGAGTGCCATCTTCTGGCCACTGGGATCCATTGTCTAGTTTGTATGTAGGCCAACCCTGATTGCAGTAGAAAACAAGGTGTTTGCAATTAATGTCTCCCTGGAAGCCAAGAGGTTGTAAATTGGCCAAGAGACAGCCTAAGGGTGTAGAGCATGGAGGTTTGCATCGTGAGGATCCCATGTAGAGGGTGAGAAAGGAAATGAGTAATCCTATTAGAAGGAGGGTCATGACAAAATCTCCCTGGAAGCCAAGAGACTGTAAATCATCCAGAAGACAGCCCAGAAGTGTAGAATGTGGAGGACTGAATCATGAGGATCCCATTTAGAGGGTGAGAAAGGGTGTGATCAGTCCCAGTGGAATAAGGGTGACACCGAGGAGCATCCTCTTTGGTGTACACCTTCCTTTTGAGAGAGAAGCTACCGACTGGCTAATGAAGCATCATCCAATAGCTGGAGGGCACAAGAGGGTTCCCTCAGCCAGATGCCTGGTCTTCAGGAAGGAGACAGTGGTCATAGAAAGTAGTCAGGGAAACCCATAGAAGTAGGACAGACCCAATGACTCACCCTGAATTGAGACCAATGTTGGATGTGTCGGCCTGAAACACCAAAAGGAGAGAGTCCGAGAGGCACCTGGTTCAGCAGGTCCACGAAAGGTGGCCAGGAGGGCCAATCAACCCAAGAGAGGGGATTGTCCGAAGGTCCCAGCCAGGACCCTTCTTGGGTTTTGGCACCAAAAGGAAGGAAAGTGAGCCAAAACTCTGGGTACCAATGAAGCTTTATTAAAGGAAGGAAATCTGCCAGGCTGCACTCAAAATGGAGGGCAGCACCAGGCCTGTGGGTGGGAGAGCTTGCATAGACTGCAGGGAAGGCTGATGTAATCAGGGAGGGCTTTGGAGCTTGAGTGGGAGATAAGGCTGGTGGATGCAAACAGGAGGAAGGTTGCACCCATGTGGAAGTAGATGAGTTTCTATTTCTCAAGAAAACATGAGGTTTCTCATAAGTAATAGGCTGGTGGCTATTTTGTGCTTTAGTGGGTAAGATGGCACCGGTCACATCCAAGATCCTTCAATACCCTTGTACCATCCAGCCACGAAATTTGGTATATAACCAAAAGTGGTGGGGAGAAAAAAAAAAGAAAAAAGAAAACGACTCTAAGTTTTATTCCATTTTGAATTGATTTTTGTATGAGGATGCAATCTAATTATTTTGCATGTGGGTATCAAATTTTCCCAATACAATTTTTTGAAGAAACTGTCCTGTTCCCATTGTGTGTTCTGGCAACTTTGTTAAAAGTCATGAGACCCTAAATATTTCTTGTTTTAGTCCGTTTTGTGTTGCTATGACAGAAATACCTGAGACTGGGCAATTTATAAAGGAAAAAGGTTTTTTTGGCTTACAGTTCTAGGACAGCTGCATCTGGCATGGGCCTCAGGCTGCTTCTACTTTTGGTGTAAAAACGGCAGGCAGCCACTTGGTACAAGCAGATCACATGGTGAGAGGAAGCAAGAGGGAGAGAGAGAAGTTGCCAGGGTCTTTTTAAGCAATGAGCTGTCGTGGGAACTAATAGAGTGAGAACTCACTCAGTAATCCCCCCTCCCCCAGGGAGAGCATTAATCCACCCTAACCCTAACCCTAACTTCTATGAATTAATTAGTTTCCCACACTGCCATATTGGAGATCAAATTTCCACATGAGTTTTGGAGGGGACAACACATCCAAACTCCGTCATTCCACCCCAGGACCCCCAAACCTCATGTCACGCTCACACACAAATTATAAACTTCCTATCCCAACAGTCCCAAAAGTCTTAGCTTGCTCCAGCACCAACTTAAAAGTCCAAAGTCTCATCTGAGACCAAAAGCAAAAGTCCTTCCAGCTGTGAACCTGAAAAACACAACCAAATTTATCTTCTGCCAAGATACGATGGTGGAACAGGCATTGGGTATACATTTCCATTGCAAAAGGGAGAAATAGGCCAGAAGAAAGGAAAAACAGGCTCCAAACAAGTCCAAAACCCAGCAGTGCAGACATTATGTCTTAAAGCTCCAAAATAAAGTTCTTTGACTCCAAGTCCTGCATCCTGGGCACAATTGGGCATCTGGGCCCCCAAAGCATCCCGTAGCCTTGTTCCCACAGCTCTGCCAGGCACAGCCCAGTGGGCCGCGCTGGTGCCTGTGGCTTTTCCAGGCCTCTGTTTTACGTTACCAGTGGCTCTGCAGTTCTGGGGTCCTGGCAGCAGCCCCACTGCCTTGACTCTACTAGGCATTTCCCTGGTGCGAGCTCCCTGTGGGGGCTCTGACCTCAGTTTCCTGCTCAGCATTGTTCTAGTAGATGTCCTCTGTGTTGGCTCTGCCCTGGTGGCAGGTCTCTGCCTGGGCCCTTCCATACATATTCTGGAATCTGGGTGGAGGTTGCCTTGCTTCCACTTCTCTTGCATCCTGCCAGCCTGCAGACTTAACACAATGTGGATGCCACCAATGATTTTGGCCTCTCCACTCCAGGGCTGCTACAGGAACCACACTTGTGGCCTCTCCAGCCAGAGCAACTGGTATGCAGGGACCAGGATACCAAGGGCAGCTGTGCCCCAGGTCTTTCCTCTGGGACAACTCAGCCCTTCTAAGCCTCATGGCCTGTGATGGGTGCGGCACCCTTCCAGACTTCTGAAATGCCTGCAAGGCTTTCCTCTCATTTTCTCCACAATTAGCATCTGGCTGCCTCACCACCAAGATAATGTCTTTAGCAACCAGTTTATCTGCTTCACCCTTGCATTGTTCACCAACTTTCTGCTTCTTTACCTCATGGCCAGGCTGCAAATTAGCGACGGAGCCTCAGTCTTGTTAACTCCACCCCTCCTCTCCATCTTGTTAAACTCCACATCACTTCCCTCTCTGCCCTCCCTCCCCGGAAGGCAGGAACTGGAAACTGCATCCTGCTCAGTTCCTTACCATATATGGGCAAAAAACTCACCCACAGCCCTCCCCTATAAATACCCGCTTATATCCACCCTGGGCGAGACTTCCCTGTCCTCACTCCCTTGCGGGGCCATGGAACCTCACCTGGGAGTGCCCCTGTTAAAGCCTACCCTAAATTTACTGTCTGGCTCCTGGTTTTCTTTGCTCAGGTTCAAGACTAAAACCTTCAAGATTCAAACCTAACATCTGCTGCCAAAACCTGGGGAGGTTGAGGCCCCGTTCTGGTGGGAGGCCTCTGTCCTCTCATTACCAGGACCTCATCTGAGTCCCACACCTCGAGACACCGGGTAAGTTCCCCCGATTCTGTGCCCCAATCTGTTTGGTCCTGCCTGAGAATGTGTGGCCACGTCAGGACTACTCGACAGAGTCACCAGGTGACTCCTGCTCAGTGCCTGAGGACCGGGAGACATCCTCATCCTCAGGACAGCCACCTTCCCTCCATCCACAGCCTGGGATACTAAACGGGGACACCTGTTTTAAGCAGTGGCCTGCCTGGCAGGAACCATGGGAACTGCCCAGTCCAAATTTGACCCCAAAACCCCTTTGGGTTGCCTGCTGGCCTTTCTGAAAACTCTGGGCCTCTCACAAGACTTGAGAAGGAGCCGCCTTATTCATTACTGTTCGGTGGCCTGGCCCCAATACCAATGGACAATCAGTCTCGATGGCCTCTCGAGAGCACATTTAACTATCAGGTCCTCACAGATGTGGACAACTTTTGCGGGCACCAAGGCAAATGGTCCGAAGTCCCTTATGTACTGGCTTTTTGGGATTAGCGCTCTCATTCCTCCTTATGTTCCCAGTTTTATCTTACACTGTTTTTCCATTGCCTGTTTTACCTTCACTCAATGGTGCTCATTTTGTCCTTTTCTCTGGAGTTCCTGGAGCTCCCCCTGCTCACTCTTTCACTTTCTCCTTCCACAAAGTTTATACTTTTCTCTTCTTACCTGGTCCTGCCCTGGTCTTTGACTCTGCCCCGGTCACCAGAGGCTTCCTGGGTCCTGGCCACTACCCTTGAGCTCCTGGAGCTTGCCTCCTCTGTTTTACCTCCCTCTTCCCGCCCTCTCTGCATTCCTGGAGGTCCCTTTCCTTTCAATGTCCAGTGGGACCTGCCATTTTGTTCAATTATACCTGTTACTTTGTTTTTACCTCTTGAGCTCCTGGAGCTCCCGTCGTCTGCTTTGTAGATTGCTTTTGTTCTGAGCCTTTAACATTCTCCTGGCTGAACACCTGGAGTTCCCATCTTTGACCCCCAGAACTCCCTGCCACCTTTTATCCCCTGGATTCCTGTAATCCTCCTAATCAGTCCCACCTCGGTCACCTGAGGCCACTCAAGTCTTCACCCCTATTCCCCTTTCCTGATCACCTGCACTTCTCCACTCCTTTTTTGGTAGATAACATTTTTAATTGGCTAACTCAATTCACTGGGTGGGGTGTCCTCTGCTGTCCTCTGCCAATAAGGCCCTCAAACTCCCATTCCTGACCTGGTGAGAATGGCATTTAAAGTTTTAATGCCCAGGAGGAAATGGCTGAACTTAAAAGACAAGCCCAGGTCCAGCAGAAGGTCCAACTCCAAACCCAAGCCTTGGTAGCAGCACTGTGGCCAGCTGGCTCTGGGACCCAATGGAAAGGGGTAACCCAGTGCACCATCCCCTCTGGGGGCCTGCTGCAAGAGGGGCACTGATGGACCCTGGGCCCGCCAATGTCCAGATCCCAGGGTACCAACACATGTTGTCCTCAGTGCTGGAGGATGGGTCACTGGAGATCTGACTGCCCCAGCATTGGCGGGGCCCCGGCGGCTCCATGCAGAGGAAACTCCTAGCTGGTAAGTCCTGCCTTCCAGCTACTTGGCCTGGATGACGACTGAAGGGGCCCAGTCTTGGAAGCCCCTCTCACCCACGCCAAGTCCAGGGTCATGCTCCAGGTGGCGGGTAAGTCCATTTCCTTCCTGTTGGGCAGGGGGCCTACCTACTCTGTTCTGCCTTCCTACTCGGGAACCAGCTTCCCCTCCCCAGTGGCATTCATTGGAATTGATGGCACCTCATCTAATCCATGGACCACCACACCCCTTTCCTGTAGCCTGGATGGGTTTCCCTTTTCTCATTCTTTCCTAATAATCCCCTCCTGCCCCATCCCCCTCCTCAGCCGGGATGTCCTTCACAAGCTCCAGGCCACCTTTCATCTTTCCCCCTCACCCACTTTTCCCACGCACATTATCTTGGCCCTAGTTTCACCCGACCTTTCTCAACCACCCCCCTTCCCATTGTTGGTGGACCCCCAGGTTTGGGATACCTCTAAGCCAATAGCAGCATCTCGCCATTCCCTAGCAAATGTACAATTAGAAGATCAGACCACCTTTCCTGCCGTCCTCAATTCCCCATTTCAGAAACCCACCGAAGAGGACTCAAACCAATTGTAGATTGGCTCCGCCAGCAGGGACTCCTTATACACATGAGCTCCCCCTGCAACACCCCCATACTCCCCGTAAAAAAGTCCACCGAGCCCCCACAGTTCCTTACCTAGGCATATCCCTAACCCCCACTTCCAAGTCCCTTACACGGGACCATATCCACCTCCTCTGGGATCTCCAAACTCCCCAGAGTTCCAACGACATCCTCTCCTTTCTGAGCCTTGTGGGTTTCTTCCAACAGTGGATCCCGATCTTCACCCTCCTAGCATGACCCTTTTGCAAGACAGCTAAGGGCACCCTGCAGGGACCATTAACTGACCCCAGTGCTGTTAAACACCTTTTTCTAGGCTACGGGATTGTCTCATGGCAGGACCCACTCTGGCTCTCCCGGATCCTTCAAAGCCCTTTCATCTATTTATGGATCAGTGTTCTGGCTTGGCTACTGGCTTCCTGGCCCAGCCTACAGGACCAGCCTATCAGGCAGTGGCATACCTATCAAAACAACTAGATGTCACAGTCCAAGTGCAGCAGCCATGTCTCAGGGCATTAGCAGCTGCTGCCTCCCTGACCAAGGAAGCTCTCAAGCTTACTTTGGGCCAACCCCTCACAGTCTTTTCCTCTCATTGCTTGGGGGACCTGCTCAGCCACAAATCCCTCGACCATATGACCCCTTCCAGAATCCAAATATACCACCTCTTTTTTGTCAAAAACCCCTAGATTTCCTTATGCACCTCCCCCCACGTTAACCCCATGACCCTTCTGCCTACTCCCCCCACTACTTCCTACCCTTTACATTCCTGTCCTCAACTTTCATGGGACTTTATTCCCTCACACCCAGGGCTCTCTGACTTCCCCTATCTAATCCTGACCATGTGCTTTTTGTAAATCGTAGTTCTTTCACTGCCCTGGATGGCCAAAGGCATACAGCCCATGCTGTTGTTACTCTAGATGCCACCTTAGAGGCTGTACCCCTTCCCCTCAGAACAACCTCTCAAAAGGCAGAGCTAATAGCCCTCACTCGGGCCCTCCACCTGTCCAAGGGACAACGGGTCACTATATACACAGATTCCAGATATGCTTTACTCATCACCCATATTCATTCTGTTCTCTGGCAAGAATAAGGAGTCCTCACTACTAAAGGGACCCCAATAATCAATATGCCCCTCATCTCAAAGCTACTTGAGGCCCTTAGTTTCCCAACTGAGGTGGCTATCGTTCACTGCCATGGCCACCAGTCCTCTAAAGACCCTATATCTAAGGCCAACAACAAAGCTGATTCCACAGCCTGGGCTATGGCTCTAGGCTCCGCCCCAACTCCTCTCCTTTTCCTCAACACACCCCATTACCCCTCATATACCTAAGAAGAAACTCAGACCCTCAAGCAGTGAGGGGGAATTATTGGAGACAAGGGTTGGATTTTATCAAAGATAAAGTCACCCTCCCAGGCCACCTAGCCCACAGCATCATTACAGACGTCCACCAATCTCTCAACATTGGCCCACGATCTTTATAACAGTTCCTAGAACCCCTTTTCCATAACCCATACCTCCGAAAGCTCATTGAGGAAGTTCATCAGTCTTGCAATACCTGTTCTACTGTTAACTCTCAAGGGGGAATTCACAGAGTGGGGCCTAACCATCAACTCTGGGGCCATCAACCGGGGGAGGAATGGCAGCTTGATTTCCCCCACATGCCACATCCCCAAACCTATTGTTACTTACTAACTTTGGTGGACACCTTTACAGGATGGATTGAGGCATATCCCACAGCTCACTAAACAGTGGACATGATAGCCACTGTACTCATTGAACATATCAGCCCAAGTTTTGGCCTCCCATGGAACCTACAATCTGACAACAGCACAGCCTTCACCTCTAGTGTCACCCAGCAGGTCTCCGAAAGTCTGAACATCACCTGGAAACTCCACATCCCTTTCCATCCCCAATCCTTGGATAAGGTTGAGCAAGCCAGTGGCCTCCTCAAGGAACATCTTACTAAACTTTCCCTTGAGAACCACTTATCTGGGCCAACCCTCCTCCTGTTGGCACTTACAAGGCTTAGGGCCTCCCCTATGGGACCATCAGCCCTCAGCCCTTTTGAACTCCTCTATGGATGGCCTTTCCTGCTGACCCACAACTTTCCAGCCTCACCCCCACCCCTTTTTATCCTACTTACCCTACCTAACCCTTTTAAGTGCCCTTTTGTGAGCCCATGCTGACTCAGTTACTTCCACCCCTGGGGACCCCACCACAGATACTCGCCAGGCTTTAACCCTAGGGGATAGCATCTTACTGAAAGAACCACATCCAAAAACCCTACAGCCCAGATGGACTGGTCCCCACACTGTGGTTCTAACAACCCCCACAGCCGCAAAACTCCTGGGACACCCTCCCTGGGTACACCTTTCCAAACTTAAGAATGCCCCCCCTGAGGCCCTCTCCCAAGATGTATGGATGGCACAACCCATGCGGCCTACCCAGGTTCGGCTATCACGTCACCATTCTCCTAACTGTCTCTTAGTCCCATCACTACCGATTCAGGATACAGATGGGGATTTTAGTTAACAGAAACCTGGACAAAGTGTGTCTGTCTGTGCAGAGTTCTGCAAGTGTTAAAGCAGAAGCTTATGGAAAAAAAGCATAAAAAGGCTTTTTGAAAATCAAAGTGCTACGAGAAATGTTATCAGAACTATCAGCATACATTTCCCGCCTTGGTTTACTGGTTAAACCGGGTTGCATTTATCTCTGCAAGAAGGTTTTAAGGCCAAAGTTGTGTATGCAGCCAAAAACAGATCATTCTGTATGCAATTCTCAGACAAATAAGGTTAATTTGGTATTGTTGCTAAAAAGGAAAGAAGATTGTAGGAAAAGAGGAGATATGGGAAAGCTATGAAGACATAGTTGTGATTAGGAAGGTTAAAAAGAAATAATGCTTTTGTGTGGGAAAGCATCTTGTGCAGTGAATTTTGTCCTAGAATAGAATGGCTGGATTTATCCAGAATGGAAAGAAGCATGGGGACAAAGAAAGAAAGTTTAAGCACATCACAGAAGGTCTGAGTAAGTTGTAATTGTGATTTGTGTAGGGTGAATGTGTAAAAAATTTTGCAACTGCCAGGCCTCAGTTAATTTCTCTATCCCCACTCTTCACCTTTGGCACCCACACTGCAGATAGAGGCAGCCCCTGCATGTTCCTGAACAAAGAATGCTGTCACTACATCAGTGAAACAGGCGTAGCCAAAACCAATCTCTACAGAGAGACCCTACCTCACATCAGTGGGGGCAAAACCCATTAACCACATGGCTCCTCCCCCTACTAAGCCCACTCCTTATTTTCAGGATATTGTTAAATGGAGCCCCTTGTCTCCTTCGCTTCATTCAGGAACGAATTCGAGAGTTGTCTAGGGTATCCGTCAACCAGCTTCTGCTCCATCCTACTCCCGCATGCCCACTTCTGACAATCCCTACAATGCCCCTTATTCAGCAGGAAGTAGCCAGATCTGAGTCATCACCCTATAACAACAAAAAAAGGTCAGAAATTTGGGCCAGCAGGATCGGGAGGACCTGAAAGTGGCAACAAATTAGCGATAGAGCCTCCATCTTGTTAACTCCACCCTGCCCCTCCATCTTGTTAAACTTCACACCACTTCCCTCCTTTCCCCTCCCTCCCCGGAAGACAGGAACAGGAAACTGATCCCTGCTCAGTTCCTTACATTATATGAGCAAATAACTCACCAACAGCCCACTCCTATAAATACTCACTTGTATTCAACCTGTATGTGACTTCCCCAGCCTCACTCCCTTGCAGAGCCATGGAACCTCACCCAGGAGCACCCCCATTAAAGCCTACCCTAAATTTACTGCCTGGCTCTTGGTTTTCTTTGCTCAGGTTCGAGACTAAAACCTTCAAGATTCAAACCTAACAGTTATGACAGAAATACCTGAGACTGGGTAATTTGTAAAGGAAAGAGGTTTATTTAGCTTATGATTTTGGGACAGCTGCATCTGGCCTGGGCCTCAGACCGCATCTACTCATGGCAGAAAAACAGCAGGCAGCTGGTGCGTACAAGCAGATCACATGACAAGAGGAAGCATGAGAGAGACAGAAGGTGCCAGGGTCTTTTTAAGTAACAAGTTCTCACAGGAACTAATAGAGCAAGAACTCACTCATTATTTCCCCATCCTCCAGGGAGAGCATTAATCCATTCATGAGGGATCCGCCCTATGACTCAATCAGTTTCCAACACTGCCACACTGGGGATCAAATTTCCACATGAGTTTTGGAGTGGGCAACACAGCCAAACTCCATCATTTGTTTTTATTTCTAGGCTCTCTGTTCTATTTGTCTATAAGTCTGTTTGCATGACATTACCATGCTGTTTTGATTACATTAGCTTTATAATATATTTTGAACCATAATTAACTAGGAATTATCTCTGGGATGCAAGGACAGTCTAACAGAACCAAGGTAATAAAGGTGACAAACTATGTTCCACAATGAAGGGGGGAAAATGTATGATCATCCCAGCAGAAGCAGAAAAAAAATTAAACATAATTCAACACCATTTTAATAACAAAAATTGCAACAAATTACTAATAGAAAAATATAACTCAGTACATTCAAGATCATATACAACAATCCCACAACTATCAACATGCTTAGCAGTGAAAGTTAAAAGTTTGTTATGACTGATCAGAACAAGACAATAACACCCTTTCCCACCAATTCTCTTCAGAATAGAACTGGATGTTCTAGAAAGTGCAATGATGTAATAAAAACAAATAAATCACATCCACTTTGGAAAACAGAAAAAAAATCCTTTCCGTTTGCTGATAACATGATATCTTATATAAAAACCCTTTAAAGTCCACCTGCTACATGTGAAAACTAATAAACACATTTAGTAACATTTTGATATAAAATTAGCACACAGAAATCAGTAGTGTTTCTATACACTAACAACAAACTATCTAAAATTAAATCAGTAAAACAATCCCATTTACAATAGCATCAGAAAAAAATAATTAAAGTCTTCAGAATAAATTTAACCAAATTAGGTAAAGATTTGTACACTGAAAACTCTAAAGCATTGGTAAAAAAGTGGAAGTATGAATGGATGATAAGTTTTTGAAATTGTTGGCAACATAAACATGTAGAACAAAGAAGTCCACAGAGCACCAAACACAATGAATAATATCCACGATGAAGTGCACGGACACACACACACACACACACACATGAACAAAACACACAAACACATGCACATGTACACACACACTTACATACACACATGTATACACATTAACAAATACACAGACACACACAAACATATACACACATGAACACGCATAAACATACTCATACACACACACATCCACGTACACGACCAAGATATTAAATGTTATCACATTAAAAATGCAGCACATACTTAAAGCAGTTAGGTTTAAAACGCTTACATAAAATAACAAAGATAAGATTACAGAAGCCTTCTCGTCAGGATCCACGCAAACAAAAATTGAGTGGATTGAAATTCTTAGTGTTGGAAGCTGCAAACACCACCAGGCAGGATTCTATATTCAGCTAAATCATCATTTAAAATGGAAAGAGACCAACATCTCCTAATATCCTCCTTCCACCCAAGAAGGAGTAAATATGTGACAGATATTGAACAGCATGGCAACTATAGCCAATAATAATTGACTGCATATTTCAAAATAGCAAACAGAGTGAATTTCAAACGTCTCACCACAAAAACGGTAAGGTGACGTGATGGATCCTTTGATCAGTTTGGCCCTACTATTCCACGTTAAGTACGTTCATCAAACCATCATGTTCCCAATAAGTGAGTGCAATTTTGACTTATCAATCAAGGGAACGTTAATAACAACATGAATGAGAAATAGCCTCTCTCAGACCATACAGTGGAAAAGGATCAAGGCATCCCTCAGAAATCATGAACGTGGTGAGCACGGTTGCCAGCACAGCTCCTATTCGGCATCTTCGATGTGACAAGTGGAAGGAAACAAGCAGCAAGCAGGAGGACACACACACACAGTCCTTGACCTTCAGGTGTGACACGAGGAGTTCTGGTTTCACGTCTTGCACGTAAGAAGCATGGACGTCATCACTCCCATCCACGCAACAAGAAAATCACTGAACAGGTGTAAAATCAGTAGGTTTTCTTTTCTTATATTTATAAAATAAGTGAAGTCAGAGGGTGAACTGCTGTCTCCAAAGTTGAAGTTGGAGTCAGGAAGACACAGAGGGTCACAGCAGGTCACAGCTTGTCTGATCAGAAACTCATGACCAGGAAACTGTGAGATCCAGGACAGGAATAGAAAATCCAGAGCTGTGGTTGAAGAATTGCTGAAGACTCACAGTGGGAAAATCCGAGAGTTAGGGGGGCCCCAGGGGTACAGTCTTAGGGTTCACAAAACTTTTAAACTCTACCTCAAGGGCCTCCATGGTTTTCAAAGGAAAGATGAGAAAAGAATCCTCATGCTCCAAACAGAAAGGGGGAAAGAAGACATTGTGAAATACACCAGAGCAGGATGTTCTTTAAAGCAGCCTGACCACAGGAGAAGCTAATTTAGCTGATTCTAATAGGTCGGGGCTTCATCAGAGCAAAACTGAACATAGGTCTGAGAGAACAGCCAACTCCATCTCCCTCGGCTGAGAGCCTTTCAGTCTCCAGTAAGGGAGGATACAGGGAGAAGCACCTGTGAAGGTCACACCCAGGACACGGCTCACTAAAGGACAGAACTCATCACAGGACTGTGCACTGCTTCCGCTACCCCACAACTTACCCATGTCAACAGGGCTTCTGTGTAATAACAGGGAAAAACTAAAACAGCACATTCAACTTAGACACTGTTTAAGAAGTCTCCACTAAATCCTAGTCCAAAAATCATTATGGAACAGGAAATAAAGTTTGTAATGACCCATCTCATTCCCAGTTCAGTAAATTGAAGACTGCCCTGTAGGCTGGGACAACCAATTAGTAATTAATTATTTAAGAGTAAAATAAAAATATTATTTCAATTCAGTTTTTTTTCTTAAACATGCATTGTTAAAACAGAAATCCTATTAAGTTTTTTGGACCTAACTACTTAATAAATTGAAGTGTTAAGCATTAAAAAACAAAATCAAAATCAAAAACAAACAAACAAAAAACTAGAACACAGAGGAAACATAAACAAAAAAATCAGGGGACATTTTATACAGTCTGTGGCTTGTCATGTTTTCCTCTTTACAGGGTCTGTTGCATTGACCAAGATTTGATTAATGATTCCAGCCTGTCAATGTTTCTTCCTGGATAATGCTGTTGTCTTGTCCTCTGTGCATGTGATTTTTCCTCTTTTCCTGAAAAGTACATAGGCCATAGGTTCCCTGCTCATCACCACATGAGGTCTGTGTCATCACTGTACAAACTTATTACTGAGCCTCTGATCTGCACCTGCACGGGGGAGAGTTGGCAGGAAATGAGCAGGGCTCTAGACCCATGGAGCTGAGTGTACAGGGACAGATCTAGTGAGAATTTACACAGTGGAAGACAAACGGTGATATTAGGGGGAGTGTCTTTGGGATATTGGGGACAGGAGATGGTGGGCAGGAATCAGGACTCTGTCTACCTGGTTCTCATTTTCCACATGGAAACTGCCCGTGGAAGCTGAGACACATCTTATGGCTCAGTTCCAAGGTCTACTTTGAGAGACATGGACAAAATTCAGTCCAGCAGTGCTCTGATGGGTTTTTATCTCCGTGCTTGTCACCCTGAGTCCTCCAAATGAAAATATAAGAGCCTTGTCTGGTCTGGCCCTCTAGCAGCTGACTGTCCATCCAGGATACTGGAGGACGGACAGAGAGTGGGACAAATCCTGAACATCAGTGTCCACAGTGTGGATGAGGATCTGGAAGCTAAACTACTCTGGGAAGAGCAGGGACCTGTGTCCAGAAGGCCTGGAGAATGATCATTACCAGCTGGGGACACATGTGCTTGACTGAGGGAAAGATCCACGTAGGGACAGTGCACTTCTGCACAGAGCTAATCTTTAGGAAAAAATTCTTGATCATTTGAAGATAAAAATGCTTACAATGATTTCTGTGTCAGGAAAGACAAGAGGTCATGTTAAAACTGTAGAAAAGGAAGGTGCCAGTGGATGGAAACATCTTATCTACAAATGAGGAAATTTCTTTAATTCTGTGTTGCCAGCAGGGAGAATGTGAGAAATTCGAATCACAAAGAAAAAAGCAGGAAATGACCCTGGGGGAGGGGACATTTGAGAGTCAGCAGAGCAGAGGAAACCTCAGATCCCAAGAGGAACGCCCCATCCCCTCTCTGCACCTGCTCCATGGGGCACAGGAGCTGGGTGGGCCTTGAGCGCCCCCTGCAGCCCAGACCCCTCCTGTATCCTGCAGGGAGGTTTGTGTCTGGGCTCATGCTGACTTCCTGTCACTGTGTCTCTCGCACAGTAATACACGCCTGTGTCCTCGTTGGTCACAGAGCTCAGCTGCAGGAAGAACTGGTTCTTGGATGTGTCTATGGTGATGGAGATGCGGCTCTTGAGGGATGGGTTATAATATGTGCTTCCACTATAACTAATGTATCCCATCCACTCAAGGCTCTTCCCCGTGGGCTGGCGGATCCAGCTCCAGTAGTAACCACTGGTGATGGAGTCACCAGACACTGTGCAGGTGAGGGAGAGGGTCTGCGAGGGCTTCACCAGTCCCGGGCCAGACTCCTGCAGCTGCGCCTCAGACAGGACACCTGGAGACAAGGAGAATCAGTTCCTGTCAGTCACATGCAGTCACAATCATCCCATAGACCCATGTGTGACAGTTGAGACACTCACCTTGGGGAGCTGTCAGCAGGCAAAGGAGAAGAGTCCACAATCTCATCTTCTATTAGGCCTCAACTCTTCCTTCACCAGAGACCTGAGCACTGTCTGAGGAGAGACCTGTGAGCTTTCACAGCTCAAGTGTCTACATTTACCCTGGAGCCTGAAGGAAAATTTGCATGTGGGAGAGCTCTGTTCTTATAAGTGCTGAGGAGCTGCAGTGAGAACCTTCGTATTTTTTGAAGTGGCTTTATGCTCTTTTCTCCTTTAAAATATTTGACATATAATTATGGGATTGAAGAGAAACTAGTGAGTTTGAAACACTCCAAAACATGGTCCCAGCATTCAGAGACCAGATCCGCCTTCATTCAATCCCTGCCTTCTCCTGTGCTATCTTGGACCCAGCCCAAGTCTGCCTCATAATCTCAGGCTCTGGGTCTTGCTTCCACAGTTATGATCACAGCCCAAACCCTGCTTTCTTTCCCTGTACCCTATCAGGTGATGTGGTTCTCATCACCCCTGAGAGGTTCTTATATTGTTACATTGTTGCTGTTCCATGACTTCCGGGCCTGCCTTGTGCTCCATACACCCTGTGATAGAAGACAGCACTTAGAACACACAGAGACTCTGCAAAAAATGGCACCCTGTACAGTGCTCAAGAAACTGATTCTCACTGTTGAGAAAAAGACTTTTCAAAATGTCCCCCCTCCCAAGGTGATTCCTGTTCACCTAAAGTGTACAAATTTCCATCTATATATTATGAATGTTGATCTTTTATTTAATATTTTAATCTCATCAAAGATCCCAACTTTAAAAACATCAATCCTAATGGCTAACATGCAAGCAGTAATCACATCCCTAATATACAACTTTTAAAAACACGTTTCCCTTTGATGGCTGTGTGTTGCAGCCCATGACAACTGTTCCATGACTGTGGGCACTGCCATCTGTACCACTGCCCACTACGTAGAAAGAGGCAAGGGCCTGGGATAGATGCTGTGTTTTATCTCCCCCTGTGAGCTTCCTCTTGGTCCCAAGGGCAGTCACATATCTTGGAGTATCAGCCCTTCAAGTGTTCTGAATGAATTTTAAGTCAGGAGATGCTGATGGAAAATTTGAGCCTGATTCTTCAGTTTTTGTTAACTCATGTATTGTGCTGGAGTTTTCCCAAAATGTTAAAAAGACCTGGTAAAAGGCAAAAGAAAACAAATACTCTGAAATGACAAAGCAATCGTGTGAATCAGACTAAGATAGAATGCTGATTGTGGAATTGTCAGAGAAGAAATCTAAAATAACTAGGTATATGTGCAACTACGGTTCAGTTTTTCCCAGACTTCAGCTAACTCGACAGAGTTCTAATTTCCCATCTCAGTTTGCACAGGAGAACTGAGCAGGATGCCCTGCCTAGACGAGCAAACAGCGCAGCATCTCAGTGGGATAAGGTATAATAACAAAGACCTACAGCTTCCTCGTTTCTATTCTAACGTGCTCAGGAGGGAGCCGTGGTGAGAAGAGGGGTCTGATTCATAACGTCACTCAGGAACCCAGACTCCCACTGAACCAGTGGGACCAGAGAGCCAGAATCTACAGCTTGTGGGCTGACATATAACAGGAAATGGAAGAAGAGGGATAATGAATTTCAGGTGGACAATTTCTTCACTGTTGTAAATAAACTCGAAATGAGATTTCTCTATTAACACGTTTTGAGGGCACAATACAGTATTGTTAACTGTGGGCGCAGGGTCGTACAGCAGATTCTAGAACGTGTTCATCCTGCACAACTGAAATGTATTACCTGTTGAACTTTAATTTATTAACTAGGCTGTGAGTGTGTGTGTCATATCTGTGCATGTTTGTTTTGGCATAATTAGTCATATGGCCCTGACTTACATCAACAGATCAAAAATGTACGTTGTCTATTATTTCAGGATGAACAGGGACAATAGCTGAGTTTATGTGGGCTGGAGTCTGACAGGTGACGCAGGTGTCACATCTCTCTCTGTCTCTCTGTCT
Organism: Cynocephalus volans; assembly: GCF_027409185.1. NCBI lineage: Eukaryota > Metazoa > Chordata > Mammalia > Dermoptera > Cynocephalidae > Cynocephalus > Cynocephalus volans. Next base: position 186,919,561 of record NC_084462.1, read on the forward strand.
CTCTGTCTCTCTCTACACAAACACACACACACATCCCCCATCAGTATTTTGAAAATATATGTAGAACTCTGCCTTTGATTGATGCTGAGCAAGTCCCTGTAACAGACAAAAATGTGAACTGTCACAGTCCTTTCATGAAATAAGCCACAGTTTGTGAGAAGAGTCACACAATGTGCACAGTGAGCAGGATGACACGGTGCGTCGTGGAGATTTAGTGTGTCGCACGTGTTCCTCTGTTTCATAATTTTCCTGCTAGTCTGATGTACATGCTGGCTACTAATTTGCAATAGGAGTGTTTCTGGTTGGATTTATTATAAAAATATATTTTTGGAAAAATATATTAAAACTTCATTAAACAAGCATCTCACAAAGAGAAAAGGTATTCAAGAAAATAAATGGTCTCAATGTCAGAAAAGTGGGAAGTCATACTAGCAGAGAAAATTGTAAATGTACAGTAAATAAAAGAAATAATATCAGCAACAATGATTATACGGATAATGATAGTAACATTTAGTAGTACTCATGTGTTTAATGAACCACTAAGGAAAACTAAAAACAAACAAACAAACAATGGCATTGGAAAGCAGCAGAGTGCTGAAGTAAGGACATCACCTTATCTCTTTGATTTAGAAATTATGAAGGAATCACTGTTCTAAGTACCACAAGACTCGGATAGAGCACAAATTTGTAAGTTTTCTCTTTGGAGCTTCCAGTGACACAAGCACGCACACGCACAGCCAGACAGACACGTGCACACACACGTGCACAGACCCACACCCATACACCTCTTTTCCAATGTGCACTTTATCGATGCCGTTGACTCTACTTTTTAAAGGTCATCATCTCATGAATCTGCATTTTAGCTGCTCTCCCATCTCTCCCACAGCTTCATAAACCTTGTGGATGGTTCTTCAGCACTTTCCGAGGTGTCCTCATGTACAAATCAGTGAATGTCCTCATTACACATACTGTTCATTGATGACTGATGAGCCTGTGGACAGCAGCACCACAGCCCATGCCGGAATGGAGTTCACCAAGCACATACATTCTCCATGAGGCACATCAAAGCCTTCTTGGCACTTGGGAACACTGGAAAGCCCTACTATGCTAAAACAGCAAAATTAGACATGAAAGCAACAAGTATGTGAAAATCTGGCACTAAATTGCCCATGCAAAAGACACTTGTTTCACGATGGGAAGTGAGACAAGATGGAAGAGTCTTCCCTGTTGACCTCAGCTGTGGGTGTGCAAGCTGTGGCTCCAGTATTTTCCAACCAGTTCAAGCCCACAGATCACCATGAAAGGCAGCCAGTTTAGATTTGGGGATTCAGATCAATGTTAGTGGGTAGGTGGAAGCATGAACACGTAATCTGTGAACACTGAGGTCATCTGTACACACAGTGTCAGGACAGTGTTGCACTAGAAGTCTGGAACAGTGCACATTTCAGTTTTTACCTTATTTATACAATGCTGTTGTAGAACATAAATAATTTGACTTCTCTTTTCATGTATTCAATAAATAAATTGAAGGATCTGCACATGGTTTGGTATCTTCTGAGACTTCCAGGATATTCACCAAGTTTCAGAATTTCAGGCTCACTCTGAAAAATAAGGTGAGACTTATTCTTATAAGTAACCTCCTTGAATAAGAAAAAAAAATCTTAGACCTTGAGTAGTAAAATAATATAATATGTTAAAACAGGATAATTACACAACTTTACTTGAAAATAAGACAAAAACATTAATAAAAGTATATACATCAAAGGGTCTCTAGAAGACTGTCTCGAAAGAGAGAGAAAACCACAGATTTTAACAAGTCCTCCCCAGGTCTCCGTGCACCTGCTCATGGAGCTGAGCACTGGACATAGTGGGTCTTGAGTGCCCCCTGCTGCCCAGTCCACACTGTCTTTCTTCAGGGAGGCTCAAGTCTGGGCTCACACTGACTCCCCCTCACTGCGTTTCTAGCATAGTAGTCCATGGCCGTGTCCTCAGCTCTCAGGCAATTCAATGTTAAATACAGTTGGCTCTTTCGGGTGTCCCTGCTTATGCTGACTTGGGATTTAAGAGCTGGGTATATGCTTCCATCAGTCCACATTGCATCGACCCACACCAGCACCTTTCCTGGAGGCTGGTGGATCCAGGTCACAGCATTGCTGGTTAAAGAGAACCAGAGACAGAGAAGGTGAGGGACAGGGTCTGTGAGGGCTTCATCAGGACCGCTCCTGACTCCTGCAGCTGCACCTGGTACAGGACACCTGTGGACAAGGACCATCAACATCAAACACACAGGAAACCTCATACCCACATTTCTTTCCTGAAATCGCTGAAACACTCAAAGCAGCGAGTGAACACCAGGCAGAGGAGCAGCCTCAGAAAATCCATGCTCTGATGAAGGGCTCCTGGGAAGGAGGAGACGGGGGCTGCCCACCCCAGGAGTGGGATTTCAGCCTGAGACTGGGGTCTGCTTTGCATAAGGGAGGCCCCAGGAGATATTAGTGGAGGAGCAGAGGGGAGGGTCTCTAGGGTAGACCCGACCCTAGGATAGAATGCTTGGCCATGGGCTGCTTAGAGGAAAAGTAGACAAACCGTCAGACTGTCCTGCATCTCTGCCTGCTCTTCCTATTTTCAGATAAAATAGAAGTGGGATGCTGAGTGTGCAGAATGTGGGGTCACAGAACATGAGGGAAAGTTTCATATTAAGTTCTCCCACATTCATCCAGAGGAAGGAGACCAGGATCTAGATATGCTCAGGGCATTTGCTTATTGTGTAAATACATGTGGAGAATTAAGAAAAGGGTTGGGCAGTTCACAGAAGTGTGTTTCTTTTTGGTAATGCAGGGTATATTTTTAATTGTTGGTCTAAAGTTTTTCTGATGCTGCACCAACATTTTGTGCCATTCTATGTGATCATATTTTTGAACTTTTACTGTAATTCTCTTTGCATCCCTCTTAGACCCGATGTGCACCTTTTTCCCAAAGGATCTCTCACAGTGTCTGCATTTTCAGAAGAATCTCTGTGTCCACTAGTTGCCCCTTTCTCAGCCTGGCTTGAGCTGGCATTGTCATCTTGAAATGTCAAGTGTCAGTGCTGTGTGTGGACAAATGACCCTGATGGTGCAGGGGTGCTCTGTTCCTCCCTTCCTGGGCCCTGCCCCTGCAAGTTCATGTTGTCATCATGAATCAAGTCTTTGTATTTTCTGTTGTGTCAGTGCCGGAGAATCCTGTTAAACTCCTCAGCATTGTTCTACATCAATCACAATAAATAAAGCAGACAGATGTAGGGCAATGCTCAGAGATGAAGGTCATATGTGCACTGAGGACATTCCATCTTATCCCATCCCTCCTGCCTTGCGTGTACTTTAGCTGCGCTGAACTGAGGACACCCCATCCTGCCCACCCGTGCAGCTCTCGCAGCCCCCCCATTGCACTGCCCCCTGCAGAGCTGTGGGAACTTAACTGTTTCTCCAGGATCCCACAAAGCTGAGAAGCTCTAATCGGTCCCAGCACACCTCCTCCTGCTGAATATTCTAAGGTAGAGTAAAACCTACATTGTTAATAAACTACAAAGTATTTTTGTTTGCACTTCTGATGAGAATGCTGTTGAAGTTGCCAAATTTCTAAACAAAAGTGAATACATACATGGAGTTTAGTACATGAACGTGGGACACATACTGAGAAGATATAGGAACAAACTTAAATATATCAAGATAGTCTCTAGAAAAATCCATATATGGAGAACTGAAAATGACCTCAGCGTCAGCAGCTTAGAACAACTAGAGAGCAATTGATATTAAAACAGCACAGACATTAATCACAGCCAACATCTGCAAACAGGAGTTGGGTATTCCTGAGAACCCAAAGTAATTTGAGTCTGCTGAGCGTGGAGCATTCCTGTCTGTGTGGGAGAATAAAGAAAGAGGCATCCGGGCTTCCTCTGAACAGCTTCTTCTAGATACTTGAGGTAGACGTGTCACTTATTTGTGACCTTATTTTTAATACAGGTGTTTGCAACTGTTTAAGTTCTGAGAACCGTCTTCAATTTAACCATACATATCGGAAAGCATTGTTTTAATTTTCATTCATCTCAAAGTGTTGTCTTTTTCACATTTGATTTTCCTTTTTTCAATTGGTTACTTTGAAGATATGGATGAATTTTCATTTGCTATCCCTTCCTGTCTTCCTTTCCCTATCTGTTGGAGAAGATATTGTGCATGATTTCTGTCATTTACAGTTGATCACCTTTATTTATTTATTTTTTTGCAACCTATCACATGGTATGTCCTGGAGAATATTTTGTGTTCTCTGGAGAAGACAGTACATTATGCTTTTTGTGGATTTAGTGCTCTGTAAATGTCTGTTTGGTCTAGTTTGTTTACAAAATTATTCTACAGCTTATAGTGATGTTTATTTATGAGTTAATATTTACTCTGCTTTTATTTATTTATTTATTTACTTATTTTTTATTGTACATGTTTATGGGGTACAATTTGCTGTTTCAACATAGGCATACATTCTATAATGGATTAATCAGAAGACTTAGTATATCTGTCTCCTAAACATTTATAATTTCTCTGTGGTTATAAAATTCAAGACTCTTCTTTCTGGCTATCTTGAAATATACGACACAGCATTACTAGCTAATGTCACCCTAGGGCACCAAAACTGCTTCTTCCTATCTATATGTAACTTTGTAACATTGTGCAAATCTATCAACCTTTCCATGTTACTACCTCTTATCTCCCTTTCCAAACTGCCTTTTCTATTCTACTCTCACTGTGCTATTGTCCATTTCTGTCTCGTTTCCCTATTTTTATTTTATAAATTGATCCATGGTAATTGTGTATAATTATGGAGTACAATAATGGAATACACCGTGTGTAACAGTCATATCAGGGCACTGAGTATATCCACCGCCTCAAACACTTGCCACTTTGTTTTGGGAAAATTCAACATCTTGAGCAGCTGCTCAAGATCACAGTACTTTGCTGTTGACTGTGATCTCCCTACATCACCACGGAACTCTCGATCCCCATCTTCCCTTCTCTCTAATATTTGTATCCACTGACAACCCTTTCCTCATCTTCCCCAATCTCGTCCCCCCACCAGTCTGTACTATCCACTATTCTACTCTCTACTTCTATGAGATCAACTTTTTTAGCTTCCACACGTGAGTGAGAACATGTGATATTTCTCTCTGCATGTCTGGCTTATTTCACTCAACATAATTTTTTTCAAGCTCATCCACGTTGCTGCAAATGACAGAATTTCATTCTTTTGTATGGCTGAGTATTATTTCATAATGTATGTATATACCACATTATCTTTATACAATAATCCATGTGAGAACATTTAGGTTGATCTCAATTCTTGGCTATTTAGAATAAAGCTGTGGTAAACATGGGACTGCAAAGGCTTTTTCGACTTGTCAATTTTCATTCCTTTGGACATATACCAAGTAGTGAGATTGGCGTATTCTGTGGTAATTCTATCTGTAGTTGTTTGAGAAATCTCCATACTATTTTCTATAGTGGCTGAACCAATTTACACTGACACCGACAATGTATTAGAATTTCCTTCCTCTGCATCCTCACCAGCATTTGTTACTCTCAGTCTTTTGATAAAAACAATTCTACCTGGGGTGAGATAACATCTCATTGTGATTTTGACTTGCATTTCTCTGATGATTAGTGATGTTGAACATTTTTTATATGCCTGATAGTCGTCTGTATGTCTTTTTTAAAAAAAATCTATTCAGTTTCTTTGATTATTTTTAATTAGTTTTTGTTTTTACTGTTCAGATCTTTGAAATTCATTGTATAATCTTCATATCAATCTCTTGTCGGATGCTTAGTTTTGAAATATCCTCTCCAATTCTTCAGGATGTCTTTTCACATGTAGATCGTTTCCTTTGCTGTTCAGGAGCTTTTTATTTTGGTATGACACAATTTTTTACATTTTGCTTTTGTCCACTGTCCCTCTGAAGTATCATTCATAAAATAATTGCCAAGAACTATGTGCTGAACTATTTTCTAAGTGTTTTCTTCTAGAGGTTTTATAGTTTTAGATGTTACATTTAAGTTTAAGGAATGTAGCAGAATTTCTGGAACTGAAGGATTCATTCAACAAAATAAACAATCACATAAAGAATAACAAAAAGCACCACCAGGTGTTTAAGTAGCAGGTTAGAGCAAGCAGAAGAATTTCTGATCTCAAAGATGAACTTTTGAAACAACCCCGGTGTGGGAAAAAAAAGGATTTATTAAAAATAATGAAAATCTTCCACATATAAGTGAGAACATATGATTTTTCTCTTTCTGTGACTGACTCATTTCACTTACTATAATTCTCTGTAGGCCCATCCATGTTGTTGCAAATGACAGTAATTCATTCTTTTTTACAGCAGAGTATTATTCCATTGTGTTGATATACCACTCATCTGATGATGGACATTTGGGCTGGTTCCAAGCCTTAAAATAAATAAATAATTCAAAAAAAGGGAGGGGGAAAGAAGACATAAAAATTAAAATTATTTGAAGTTGACACGATGAGCAAACAGAAAGGACATTGTTGGGAAGGAGGGGGGAGAGGGAGGGAGGTTTTGGTAACTGGCCACAATAATCACCACATTGTATATCGACAAAGCAAAATAAAATAAAATATTTTAAAAAATAATGAAAATCTAAGTGAGCTAGCAGACAAATTTATATACACAAACATCCAAATTATGTGTGTTCCTGAAAGGTAAGGGAAAAGGAAAATGTATTGAATACAAAATCAATGAAGTGTGTGTGCATATGTATGTTTATATGACCAGCCTAGTATATTATACCCAACAAGGCTATCCTTCAGAAATGAGGAAAAAATAGTGTATTCCTAAGTAAAACAAAACCTGGGAGATCACCACCACAAGACCAGCCATGCAAGAACATCTCAAGGGACTCCTGAATCTGGAATCTGAAAAATGATAATCATGACCGTGAATATACAAGAAAGAACAACAAAATCCAATTTTGAAATAAAATTGCAAACAAAAAAATATAAAACAGAACTGAATCTCACCACCCCATAAAAACAACAAACTTTGAAGTCGAATAATAAAAGGGAGAGAAATAGACAAAACCCAGTTCAAACATCTAAACAAAAATTAATGAAATTACAGGAATAAAAGAACACCTTTCAAAACAACCATAAATGTAAATGGATTAACTTTCCACTCAAAAGACACCCACCACCTGATTGGATTGAAAAGTTAGACCAAACTATATGCTGTCTCTAAGAGACCCACCTCACCTGTGATGACACACACAGACCAATAGTGAAGGGATGGGGAAACATATACTACACCAATGGAAATCAAAAGTGAGCAGAAATAGTTATTCATGTATTAGATATAGACTTGAAACCAAAAACTATGAAAAGAGGCAAAGAAGTCCAATACGGAATAATATGAAGGTATCTATCCATCAAGAAGAAAAAACATTATAAATATATATGCAACCAATACTGAAGAACCCAGATCTATGAAGCAAATACAATTAGACCTAAAGGTAGAGATGGACCCAATACAATAATACTGGGAAACCAGAACATGCCCAGCATTGAACAGAAAATCTAGGCAACAACTCAACATAGATACTCAGGATTTCAACTACACTTTAGAAAACTTGGACCTGGCACATATCTAGAGAACATTTTATCAGACAACTACACAATATGCATTATTCTCATCAGCACATGGAACAGTCTCCAGGATAGATCACACATTAGGTCACAAATCAAGTATCAACATTTTTTTTTTGAAATAGAAATTATTTCAACTATATTTTCAGACAGATGGATTAAACCATAAATCAATAATAAGCACGAAAACTATACAACTACATGGAAATTAAACAACATTCTCCAGATCAACTATGGTTCCAAGAAGAAGCTCAGCAGGAAATCAATAAATTTCTTGAAACTAATGAAAATACATGCACATCCTTAAAAACATTTGGGATACTACAAAAGCAGTACTAACGTCAAAGTTTATTTCACTAACCACTTACATCAAAAGTATAGGATTATTTCAAATAAGCAACCTAATGTTACATCTCAAAGAAATAGCAGAACAAGAATAGTTAAATACCAAAAATTTTAGATGGAAAGAAATAATTAAGATCTGAGCAGAACTAAATGAAGTAGAAATGATACAAAAGATCAATGAACAGAAAGTGGTTTTTGAGAAGATAAACAAAATAGACAAAGCATTATCTAGGTTAATAAACAAACAAACAAACAACAGTTAGAAAGTCCCAATAACAAAAATCAGAAATGAAAAAGGAGACATTAAAACTAATACCATATAAATACAAACTATCATTAGAGTGAATTATAAACAAATACATACCAACAAATTTGAAAACCTGGAGGAAGTGGATTAGTTTCTAGACATATACAAACTACCAAGACCGAACCAAGAAAAATGCAAAAGTTGAACAGACTGATAACAAGTAACGAGATTGAATCTGTAATAGTGATCTTCCAATAAATAAAAGCCCAGGACCAAATGGCTTTACTCCTGAATTGTATCAGACCTTAATAGAGAAATTAATTTCAATTCTCTTCAAAATGTTACAAAAAAGAAAATGAAACTGATTTCACTCTCAAACTAATTCTGTGAGGCCAGCATCACCCTTATACCAAAATGAGACAAAGTATCAACAAAAAATCTAAACTACCAGACGATCTCTCTGATGAACAAAGATGGAAAAATACTCAACAAAATACTAACAATCAGAATACAGCAACACATCAGAAAATTACACACCATGATCAAGTGGGATTTATCCTAATTAGGCGAGGATGGTTTAACATACACCAATCAGTAAACCTGAGAAATCACATCCAAAAAAATCATGGCCAAAAATCAAGTGATTATATCAATAGATTCAGAAAAAGTGTTTGACAAAATTCAACATCCTTTCCTGACAAAGACACTCAGCAAATTAGGTACAGAAGGAAGTATCTCAGCACAATAAAAACCATCTACTTCAAGCCCTCCACCAATATCATCCTAATGAGGAAAAGTTGAAAGCATTTCCTTTAAGAACAGAAACAAGACAAGAATGCTGACCCCACTGCTGGACTCCACCAGCAGGTTTTCCCTCCCTTTCCTAACCTCTCCCACGCCAAATCCAAGAGCCAGCTGCCCTAATGCTTCACCCCTCAGCCCTAGAGACAGCCAGAGGATCTCCCTGGGGGGACTGAGTGATCTGCCGGCCAACCCAGCACCATAAAAAGGACACTCAGACGCGGCAGGGGTTCCATCAAGCAGTTCCGTTTATTGTTTTTTAAGCAAGCGTATTTAAGCTTTGCCAGTGGGGAGTTCACTCAGCCCCGCCAATCAGGGTAAAGATCACGTGGTCATGCTTGGGGGTTCCTTAAGCTATAGTAAGCAATCATGCCTTGATCACAATCATGGAAAACCAGGGCTGCCAATGGAATTAAACAAAAACAAAATGCAGAACCCAGTTGTCCCCTTCCACCTTGCTTCCTCTCGGCGCCATCTTTAGGTGGCCGCATGAAGAGGGCCTTGCCTATATCGCCATTTTGGTGTTACTGAATCACACATGAGCCCAACATTTCCCCTTTTTGTTTTTTATGAGGGTAGCCGAAGTCGCCTAGCCACTTGGCCTCATCGTCTTCCATGCGGTTGTGTCTGTCTTAGGTTGTCCCCACTGATAGGGGATCTTACCCGTCATTGACTATCCAACTGAGTGCTGGGGGGTGGGGGGGAAGCAGTACTCTTATACCTGAGCATGAAGCTTTTGCATAGCCATGTTGACCCACGGGTTTCAGGGGTTGTGGTCTTGTGCGACTTGCTCAACCACCTGAGTGAGCATGGTGATGGATCCAATATTTCTTTTTATTAAGGCCACTATTTTTCCTAATATTCAATGCCCAAAGGAAACTAAAGGGAGTAAAATAACAAGAGGACCTGCCACAGCAAAAAGCAAGGTGGTAAACCAAGGGGAGGCGGTGAACCAATTTTCAAACCAACTAGAGGTGGCGCTTTTCTCCTGCTTGCGTTTTTCAATCCCCTCTTTAATTTTAGCTAGAGAATCTGTAACCACCCCTGAATGGTCAGTGTAAAATCAGCACTCTTTGCTGAGGGCCACACAGAGGCCCCCTTGCTGGAGGAACAGTAGGTCCAGTCCTCGGCGATTCGGTAAAACAACCTCAGACAAAGACGTTAGAGATGTTTGCAAGTACCCAACTGCCTTTTGCACCCTGTCCAGGTCTAGGTCAATCTCTTCTCTGACCCAGATGAGCACAGTTATGGTGGTCCTGTGAAGAGGGGGAAGAGACTGCACTCCTCCAAACTGTTGGAGACGTTATCTTTGTGGACGTGGGGGGAAAACTTGAGGTTTCAAGCTGGCATCCATATGGGGCTGGGTGCATTGATGGGGAAGAGACATCCAAACCCTCAGCTCATGGTTAATAATGGGTCAGGGCCTCCCCACTGGCCCGTGAGGGGATCTTTCCATCTTACTTGAGCCTCGAGCCGAGCTGGCTGAGTTACCCAGTGCCTTTGAAACACTGACAGGGGGTTTTGTTGGGAAAAATTTAAAATGTTTAAGGTAGATAAAGCTGTGCCTAGTTGCACGAGGGGGCTGGTGGTCCCCCCTTTTTGTTTGAAAAGTTGGGTTTTTAATACCTGATTTTGTCTTTCTATGATGGCTTGGCCTTGTGGTTTGTGGGTGATGCCAGTGGTATGCTGGATGCCCCACGTGTTTAAAAATGTTGTAAAGGTAGAGCTGATAAAGCAGGGGCCATTGGCAGTTTTTAGCTGACGGGGGAGGCCCAAAACAGCAAAGCACTGTAATAAATGGCTTTGTGCATGCTTACTTTTCCCCCCGAGTGGGCTGTTGCCCAACAGGCATGAGAATAAGTGTCAATGGACCTAAATATGTGTTTTAACTTTCTGAAGCTAGGAAAATGAATTACATCAGTTTGCCATAATACGTTGGGCTTCAATCTCCGGGGATTAACACCCGGGGCTTGCAGCAGTGGGACCTGCAAATAGAGTGAGCATAACTTACAGGTATGGACAATTTTCTTTGAGCTGGGAGATGGGGACCTGTGGATAACGGGTGTGAAGGCCCCTCCAATTGACATGCGTTAGCTCATGCAGTTGGATGGCCTGTTGAGCGGTGTTGACCTCGGGCCCGCTGGATGCTAGCCGGTCAGCAATATTGTTGCCTGATGAGAACATCCCAGGTAAGTTCTGGTGCCCTCTGAGATGTGTGAGGAAAATGAGGGACTCCCATTGCTGCAGCAACGTTCGGATTTGTATCATAAGGGGAGTAATGGGGTTGTTGTCTAAGCATATGTGGGAGCGGGGCAGTCCCAGCAACAGGTTAACCATGTACAGGCTATCTGAGAACAAATTCATGGGGTTGTGGCCTTTTTTAGGGCGAGTGCAACTGCCAGCAACTCTTTAAATTGTGCTGATCCCTCGGCTGGCCGGAAAAGGGTTTGCTTGGGGGCCCCAGGGGACTGGCCCATGGGTGCAAACACTACTACTGCTGCCCCAGCTTGTCCTCCATCTGTGAAGACATTGTACCCATTTAACAGGGGACTGAGAGAGAATAGCTGGGGGGCCACCCAGGGCAGGTGGCTGATTGCTGCTAGCCACTTGCAAGGGCCATAGTGACAGTCAATAACTTCCATGAACCCCTCTAAAGCTATGGCAATTCTGTTGTTATTTCTTGCTAACCAGGTAAAATCTGTTAATTTATACATGAGGACAATTTTTTTCAGATTCCTTAGCATAACAGCGCAGAGCAGTAGTCCTTCCTTTTTGAAGCAAATTGGCAGTTTGGTTGACTAAGGTATACACCCTGGGGCCCCTCCCAAAGGATACATGGACCCATTGGATGGCCATGTTGTCTTGGACCAGCACGGCCATCATAGATTGCTGGCTGTCAATAAGCCACAACTACAATGGTTTGGTAATACTGAACCTTCCGAGTTGAGCCTGATTTAGCCGGTCTTGGATGGTGCAGAAGCAGTCCTGATGTTTTCTCTGCAACACGATTTTTTGAGTGTCACTGTGGGTTCGCAGCAACTCAAACAGGGGACTGAGATCCCCTGTTGACAAGGGTAGCCAGGGCCGAAGCCAATTAATTTCTCCCAATACCTTCTGTAGCTCTATCGGGGTGTATTCAGTTTTAACAGATAATTGCGGTTTAAAGGGGCTGACCCCCTCCAGCGTTAACAGTGAACCCAATATTTTAAAAGGAGACACCATTTGGGTTTTATCAGCAGAAATACACAGATTTCCTTGTGTTAAGCATTTTAGCAACACTTGGTAAGCCGATGACAGCCCCTCCAAAGAGGGGCTGCCCAAAATATTGTCATCCATATAAACATATAGCGTGACATGTGGGGAGTTGCAAGACAGGTTGAAGCAGCTGGTACATATAATTTTGACAAAAGGCAGGACCCTTGGCCATGCCCTGGGGCAAAACTACCCACTTGTAATGCTGGTCTGGTCCATGGTAATTGACAGATGGGACGGAAAAGGCAAATTTCTCACAACCCCGGGGGTGTAAAGGGATAGAAAAGAAGGAGTCCTTGAGGTCGACCAATGCCAAGTAGAAGTGGCTGGGAATGGCAGGAACCCAGGGCATTCCCCGAAGGCATGTTCCCTGGATTACCATGCGCTTGTTAACTTCCCAAAGGTCTTGGAGCATTCTCCACTTGCCTGATGACTTGCGGATTACAAACACAGGGGTGTTCCAGGGACTAGAGGAAGGGCGTATGTGGCCCAACTGCAGCTGTTCGATAATGATATCTTTTAAAGCCATTAACTTGGAGGATGGGAGGGGCCACTGCTCCACCCATACTGGTGGGCCCTCCTTCCACCTGATGGGGGGGTCAGGGCAGTGGCACTTAGGACTGGGGGTTCACTATGATTCTGGAGCGGGGTTGATGGGATCTTGCTCTCTCGAATTCAAGATCCCTTCGATAATTGGGAATGCTACTGAATCGTGGGGCAGGATCGTGAAACTGCTGCTGGTATTCCTCCTCATCCAGAAGGTCGTCATAAAACCCCTTGTGGTAGGTGGTAATATATGCATCAGTCTGCCCTAGGAAATCCTGCCCTAGAAGATTGGCATTAAGCCCCGATGCAATAAGTGGCTTGAATTGACCCACCAAGCCATCAGCGTCCTTCCACTGGATGTATGTTTTGGTTTCATATGAAGGTGTTTGGCCCCCTACCCCAAGGATTTTAGGCCGGGGGACAAGCTCCCAGTTGGGCGGGTCTCCTCCCTTCGGAGGACGGTGCAGTCCACTCCTGTATCTATAAGGCAGCAGAACCACTTTCCCCCGATAGTGATGTCCATCTTAGGTCTAACCCCCTCAATGATGGGGACAGTCCTGTTGGTCCCAGGGGCCTTTCTTGTGTTTGGACACGATAGCTCCGCTTCTGGCGGACTTGAACTACTCCTTTGGGATAATGGGGCTGGGAGGTTCCCCCCACCTAGTTTAAAGGGTTGCTATGCTTGTCATACTTGGATCGGCACTCCCTCTTCCAGTGGAATCCCCACTGGCACCAGGGGCAGGGGGTAGAGGGCTGCCCGGCTTACCCCTCCTGGGGGGTGCCCCGGGGGTGAATCCTGTCCCTTGGGGCACTGTTTCTTAAAGTGCCCAATTTCCCCACAGCTGAAGCACTATCTTTCTTGGGGCCCAGTTTTACTGGGGAGGGCCAAAGAGGCCATAGCTTGGGGCATGGCCTCTGGTAAGGCTTCTGTTTGGGCCCTCAGGGTGGAAGAAAGGGATTGCGACTGGGACTGGTGATGTTGTGTCCCCACATCCGTGGCAGCTAGGACCCACCATTCCAGGGCTCTTTCTTTAAGACCAGTGCAGGCCAGTTTGTGGTTGGCGGTCATTCTTTCCCACACCAGCATTTTAATAAATTGATCCCTTAAGGGACCGGGGGGGGGAACTTCCTCTTGATACTTTCCTCAACCCAGGCAATAAAGGATGGGAGGTCGTCAGTAGGCCTTTGGGTAATACCCGATATCGGGGGTTCTGAAGGGCCCTCTGCGAGTTTCCTCCATGCAGATAGCGTGGCTGCCCTGACCTGATCCTGGTAAGGAGGGGGAATTGCTGCTTGCTGTATCCCTGTACTGTACTGGTCTGTTGTCCCTGAGAGCATCCCGAATGTGATGGGGATTGGGGGGTTGGCGGCTCAGTTTCTTTCAGCTTGCTGATGACATTCCTCCTCGTAGAAGGCACAAAACTTAATGTAAAGGTTGCTGGCAGCACTGCCCGGCACAGCATTTTCCAATTCTGGGTAGTACAGGGCTGGTGGGCCAGCCCTTGGAGAATGGTTTCAGACCATGGGGAGTTAGGGCCGTCCTCAGCTACTGCCTTCTTTAGCTCTTTTAGGTCTCCCACCTCCCATGGGTACCAAAGGGACGGTCTATTGCCCCCCGGGTTAACATTTATGGGGTAGGCTTGGGGCTGATTAGTACCTGCTGGCTGACACTCCCAGGGGTCCCTGAACACCTTAAGTGGTGCAGTAAAGGGTGGGGGAGGCCCCCAGGCAGCCATCAGGGCACCTGTTTGCCCCTTGAGCCATAGGGTCACTGGGGCTCCTCTGCATAGGGGCTAGGTACTTGCCCTCCAGAGGTGGGAGGGGAGGATAAAGACTGTGTTGAATCCCCTCTTGTGAGGCGGTCAGGAGGAAGTGAATTCGCATCTTCCACCTTTTTGGCTGAGCCCGCCATTTGGGCTCACTCTTGGGTGAATTGTGCCCAATGGCATTCCACTTCCACACTCTCTGACCCACCCATGGAGGGGGCTGGGAAGCAGAGCTTAAGGGCTGACAAGCTGGCGTAAAACCCCAAGGGTGGCTCGACCCCCTGGTGAACCTCCCTCTGCCAGACCAGAGTTTGCACTCGGTCCCAGGTTTCAAGTGAGAAGAAGTTCACTGAGGGGACCCAGGGGGCTGCCATTAAGATGGTCTCCCATGTTCTGTGGCCTGTGGTGTCAGAGAGGTTGATCCCGTGACTTTTAAGCAGATACCACAGGGCCTTAAGGGCCAGATCGTCTCCTTTACTAGACACACCACCCATCCTTATACTTAGATTACGAGGACAAAAAACACTCAAAAGTGAAATTAAACTGGCCACAGCAGACGTTGGCCCCCGACAGATTTGGACACCCAACAAACATACACTTACATGGAACAGAAATAAAGGGGGGACTGATGGCCCACGTCACTCACCCGATTCCTTTTTGTGCTTGATCCCACAGGGTGTTGACCCCTCTCACACTCAGAGGTTCCCAGACAAAGGCTTAGCTTCACCGTCAGTTGCCAACCATCCCGCGGCTGGCCAGGCTCCCCTGAGTGGGAGGAGACATGGAGAGTAAAGTAGTTTTCTTCACACAGGGCATCAACTGCTGGGTTCAACCAGCAGGTTTTTCCTCCCTTTCCTAACCTCTCCCATGCCGAACCCAAGAGTGAGGTGCCCTAATGCTTCACCCCTCAGCCCTAGAGACGGCCAGGGGATCTCCCTGGGGGGAGTGAGTGATCTGCCCACCAACCCAGCCCCGAAGAAAGGACACTCAGACGCAGCAGGGGTTCCATTAATCAGTTCCATTTATTGTTTGCTAAGCAAGCGTATTTATGCTTTGCCAGCGGGAGAGTTTCCTCCACCCAGCCAATCAGGGTGAAAATCACATGGTCATGCATGGGGGTTCCTTAAACAGTCATGCCTTGATAACGATCATGGAAAATCAGGGCTGCCAATGGAATTAAACAAAAACAAAATGCAGAACCCAGCTGTCCCCTCCCACCTTGCTTCCTCTCAGCGCCATCTTTAGGTGGCCGCATGGAGAGGGCCTTGCCTAAATCGCCATTTTGGCGTTACTGAATTGCATATGAGCCCAACACCCCACCACTTCTATTTAATATTTAGAATTACCAGCCAGAGCAATCAGGCAATATAAAGAAATAAAGAACCTACAGATTGGAAAAGAGAAGTGAAAATGTCAGTCTTTTCAGAAGACATGTAAACCTACTTGGTACTTTTAGGCATGGTGAAAGAACATAAAGAATGGCCAGGAAAGCATTCTTTGTAAGTGTGTGTACTAAGAGTTGCAGCCTTGTGTGTGTGATCCAGCTGTGTATCACTCTCTCAGCCCTTCTTCACATCTGCTCCACACCATTGGCAGTCACAGTCATTTGAGTGCATATATGGGGTGTGGCCATTGATGACATTGGCCATATACATTTTGGGTGTTCAATAATACATTTTGCTATATGTATACATTGTGAAATGATTAATGAAAGTGATGATTATACGTATCACTTCACATAGCTATCATATGTATGTGTGTGTTGAGAACACTTAAGATGTACCCTCAGAATTTATGAAGTACAAAATGCATCATTACTAGGCAGTGTCACAAGGGTGTACATCAGATCTCCAGAAATTACTCATCCTGTTTCATAGAAGCTTTGTAAGCTTTAAACAGTGTCCCTTGATTTGCACAACTCCAGTTCTCTGAAAACCACCATTTGGCTCTCTGTATTTGACTGCATATATGGGGTCTGGGTTCCATTAAGGGTTAACAGCCAGCACACCCCGTTCTCTGACCACTGTGTGACCCTAGCATCCCATGGTCTTGTTCACTAAGGTGTTCTGAGGCTGGCGGAGCCATCTGGACTCACTCTGACATAGGTGTGTGACTTACTATAGGTGAACTGGCATCAGCAGCAACTTGTGCCCCTCAAGAGATGCAGGACTGTCCTGCACTAGTGCCTGAGTTGCCTAGTTATACGTGCAAAAGACACATGGGCATAGGTAAGGAAGCTTCAGGGAGCCAACCTGTCACCTGTTGGTGGTTCCACAGATGGATGAATACATGAGATGGGCATTAACAGATTGAGCGAGGTCGATAGCATTGACGGACAAATCTTTATTCAAAATCACAATGGACAGGGGTGTGTCTATGTGAGAAAAGTGGTTCCTATACAAACAAAACGTGTTTGACACAGGACGTAGAGTACAAGGTTACGACACACAGAAAATAGGCTTTGTTTCTTTTTCAGTTAAATTATTTCCAGTCAATGATGTTCAGAATCTTCTGGAAGATCTGTTTATCGTGAATGAAATATGAGTCTCAGTGAAACAATGGCCCTAAAGACAGTTCACATCTCATCTGAAAAAAAAGACATGTCAGTTTCTCCCTCACTAACAGAGTGAGGATGAGAGAAATTAAAAACATAAAGAAAAAGGCATGAAGTGTCCCAGAGGACATCTGAGAAGTTGGAGAGGACAGGAAATCCCTAATTTCTACAGGAAACACTTCACTGTCCTCTGCACCTGCCACTGGCACGAGGCCCCTGAGTTCAGTGTGTCCTGCGCGCCCCCTGGTGGTCAGCGCTCCCTGCAGTAGGTTCGTGTCTGGGTTCCCACTGACGTCCCCTCACAGGATTTTTCACACAGTAATACACAGCCATGTCCTCAGCTCTCACATTTTTCATTTGCAGATGCAGCGTGCTCTTGGCATTTTCTCTGGAGATGGTGAATCGGCCCTTCACGGAGTCCGCATAGTTTGTGCTTCAACCATACCAATCAGTGGGTGAGACCCACTCCAGCCCCTTCCCTGGAGCCTGGCAGGCACAGTGCATGTCGTAGTCAACAAAGGTCAATCCAGAGGCTGCACTGGAGGGTCTCAGGGATGCACCCAGGCTCTACTCAGCCTTCCCCAGACTCCACCAGCTGAACCTCACACTGGAAATCTGCAAACACAGAGACATTCTCTTCAAGAAAAGTCTCACGCACATCTACTGTTTCACCTACATACACTCACATTTTCAATGTCTGTCTTTCTCCATTATATGACCTTTTAATACAGAAATAAGGGAAAGCCAGCTCAGTCCAAACTCCGTGATGAGTCATCTATGTTCAGTCCTGCTCACTGTACTGGAGCACCTGGGAATCTGAGGCTGGGGCTGCTCTCCTAGAGCTGCAGGGTCGGGTCTGAGCTGCTTTTCTTCAGCAGAGGGAGGCCCTATCTGCATGTCCTCCTGCTATACAGCAAGCTCTGTGGTGGGAGCCTAGGAAGAGGGCAGAGTCCAGAGCAGATGTGAGCGTCTTGGTGGAGATGGGGACAAAAATTACATTTGTGAAAATATGATTTTTATTATATGCTTGTAACTTGGTAAAAATTTTTAATTCATCTTATGTTATATTTGCTCATAAACACAAAATATTTGATGCAATTCAGAACGCTAATTCTTTATACAGGTGTACAGTTATAAACTGAATCATCAAAGGATTATGCAGTGTATCCAAGTGCTCATGTATGGTCAGAGGGAGCCTCAGTGTCTGGGTCTGTGCTCCACACCACGGATCCAACACCAGGACAGAGCTGGGCCTGCCTACTGACATTTGCCTGGTTAGATTCTCCTTCCTGTAATCACACTTTGTGAATTTGCTGTGTTCTGTCTTTTATTTCCATCGTATATAGAGAACCAGAGTTCATGCAAATGCACCTTAAAGAGTCTCTACCATTATATGTTTTAGGATCGTTCTATCTCTCCTCTACTGTAACATACTTTTATCTGTAACAACCTTATGGAATTATAATAGATATAATGCACAGCACATATTTAAAGTGTTTCCTGTGGTTCTTCTGTGATTTCCTCTTCCCATTCCTTCCTTCCTCACTGCCCACGCCCAGGCAACTCATGACCTTCTTTATGTTACTTCTTAGTAGTTTCTCTCTCCTAGAATTTAAGTAAATGGAACTTGGAGTAAGGACTTTCATTGTTTATCATATTTCTCTGAGATCATTATGGGAAATGCAGTCTTGTTCTTGTGTGAATCAGGCACTCATGAGTTTTAACACTGAGTGGGATCACAATGTGTGAAAGCCCCCCCTTTTTTCAGTTTACCAGTTGATGGGAATTTGGATTGTGTCATTTCTGGATATCATTACTTAAGCCGCTACAAATGCAAATGTAGAGATAAAGTACTTTTTCTTATTCTTTCAACAAACACAACAAAAACAGGAAGTCCATGATATAAGTGGCAAATTAGCACATTTTCTTAAACAAATCAAATAGTAAAGTTAACAAGACAAACAGCAAACCTGAAATCTGGAGAGAGTAGTTTTCAGGCAAAACAGGACCAAAACTTAGCTCACCTGGGTCAGAGATCACTAGACGGCAGACACACTGAAATTAGAAATATTTCATGAATTTCCAAATGTCCAGTGTGCTAAAGCATCAGAGTGTGAATCTGGCAGGATGCACATACCTGCAGGGTCCTAACTTCTTTCTGGCTTCTCCAGGGTTGGGGAGAATCACTCAGCTCCGGCCTCCTGGGCTGGTGCTCAAGGGAGAGAGGAGCAGCCCCCCTGCCTAGTGCTCCAGCAGCTCCCCCAGATCCTCCACACGACAAGTTATCAATGTGCACGGGAGGCAGCAAAGCCAATATTTATGCTTTATATTTTGAGAAACTGCTGAACCATTTTTTGAAATGGATATAAAATTGTACGTTCTCACCAGCATTTGATGAACAAACCAATTTGTCCACATCCTCATCAATATCTCTTATTACTCTTCACTTTTATCATGTTCATACAACGTGGCACAAAACAGAAACTTAAAACATAAAAGAACCTAAATACTGAACACTGCATGTTACTAATTCCACTTATGAAAATTATCCAGAATAGGCCTGCATGGAGACAGAAATTAGGTTAGTGGTCCTGGACCTGGATAAGGAGGAGGAAGGGAGGACTGGAAAGTGACACTGAAGAGACATGTTCCTTTTTGGTTATTCAAATAATCTAAACTTAAATTCTGTTGGTGGTTGCAGAAATTTTGTTAATTATTTTGTGAGTACCGTATACTGAAGTCTTCTAAACTGCACACTTTCATAGGTAGCTTTTATCATAAGTAAAATATATTTCAATAAGTTTAAAAATCTATCCATCATTTTCAAATATTAATACAGTTATACAATTTTATACAGTTTATAACCCCCATGAAATGTACTTTTCTGAAATAAACAGCAAACATATTGTGATGTCAGTAATTTAAAGGATATGAGAGCATGAGAAACTGTGTGGTATTTTGATATAGTCCAGTTTGTTTATTTTCTCTTTTGCTGTTTGCGTTTTCTGGCTCATGTTCATAGTCTGTGCACACACCTAGTTCCTGAATTGTTTCACCTACATTTTGTCTTAGTGTTATTTAAGTTTCAGGTCATATAATTGTCTTTAATTCACTTTGAGTTGATTTTAGTATACAGTGTGAGGTAAATACCTAGTGTCATCCTTCTGCTTATGGACATCCAGTTTTCCCTGCATCACTTGCTGAGAGGAAGTCTTGTCCGCAATGTAGATTTTTGTTGCCTTTGTCCAATATCAGATGGCTGTGAGCCTGAGGGGTGATTTCTGTGTTCTCAATTCTGCTCCACTGGTCTGACTGTCTATAGTCAGTACTAATAGTGTCTACAGTCAGTAACAATACATTTCAAAATAGCAAGGAGAGTAAGTTTCAACTGTCTTCCCTCAAAAATTATAATGTGATGTGATGGATATATTGACCTTCTTCCAGTTGTCGAGAAGACAAAACATCACTAAAGCCAAAATGTCTCATTAGATTAGTTCTACTATGTTTCCATTTGTATTGTCAGGGCTAGTGCTCAGACCCTTCAAACCCATTGTACAAACTGGGTGACAAACCCCTCACATGCCAGGCTGGGTCACCAGACACTTCACACACAGGTCCACGCTACATAATTGGAAAAGATCCTGGTACCATTGGCAGATGACATGAGCTCCATCTTCAGCGACAGCAGCAGCATCTTACATGTTTGGCAGATTTCAGGTCGAGGAGGTGGTGGTGGCAGTGGCCTTGCGGAGGGTCCCGGTGGCACTGGTAGCAACAGCTTGGTCAACACCCTCCAGAAGCAGGAGAGGCTTCCCATAGCCCCTGTGGACCTCCCAGGGGTGGGGAGAGCACCGTGGGTCAGAGCCACTCATCCTTTATACTTCAGTCCATAACCCAGGTCACCTGGGTGCACATGCGCAATTACATTAGACAGTAACCAAGGAACACCTGGGCGCACGTGCATATTTACATCAAATGCTCCGCAATATTTTGAACATCTGAGGGGTCGTGACCATTTTCCTGTATTTTCCCAACAGATCTAATTATTCCACATTATATACATTTATCAAAACATCATTATGTTCCTCATAAATGAATACAATTATGATTTATCACATAAGATGATATTAATAAATAGAGAAGGAGATATAGCCTCTCTCAGACCACACAGTGGTAAAGGATCAAGACGTCCCTCAGAAATCACGAATAAGCTGAGGACAGCCACCAGCACAGCTCCTATTCGACACCTTCAATGTGACAAGTGGAAGTAAACAAGCAGCAACCAGAAGGAAACATCAACACAGCCCTTTTCTCCAGGTGTGACACGAGGAGTTCTGGGTTCAGGTCTCACAATAAGAAGCTTGGGTGTCATCACTCCCATCCAGACAAAAGTAAAAACTCTGAACGAAATTAAAATTGGTGACAATTCTTGAATCTGTAAAAGAATGAAGTCACAGGGTGAACAGCTGTCCTCAAAATGGAAGATGCAGCCAGGAAGACACAGAGGGTCATAACCTGTCAGATTAGAAACTCATGAGCAGAAACCTCCGTGGGACCCAGGACTGGGGGAGAAAAACCAGAGCTGCAGCTGAAGAATTGCTGAAGACTCAGAGCTGGGAAGTCTGAGAGTTGGGTGCAGCCCAGTGCAATGGTCTCAGGGATCCCCAAACTTTAAACTCTACCTCAGGGGCCCAACCGTGTTCTCGTAGAAAATATCAGAGGAGAATCCTGATGTTCAGAGCAGAGAAAGGGAGGAAGGAGCCGTTCTGAAGTACCCCAGAGCATGACCTTCTCTATAAGAAGCCTTGACCTCAGGAGAAGCGAGTTTAGCTCATCCTAATGGATTGCAGATTCATCAGAGCATCATTGACCTGAGAGAAGAGAAAAAATGAATCCCCTCCCCCTCCCACAAGAGACTTGCAGTGTCCCCTAAAGGAGGGTAAAGGGAGAAGCACTTGGGAATGTCACACCCAGGACACGGCTCACTACAGGACAGAACTCATCCTAGGACTGTGCACTGCTTCCCCAGTCCCACAGTTTACCCACATCCACAGGGCTTCTGTATCATGACAGAGAAAAACTAAAACATAACATGCACCTTAGACACGATTTAAGAAGTGTCCATGAAAATGTAGTCCACAAAGGAGACAAAAACAAAGACATCAGGGGACATTTTATTGGGTCTGTTGCTCATCTTGTCATCTTATCCTGTCTTGTCTTTGAGAGACCCAGCCCAAAATTCAGCCCAGCGGGACTCTGTTGGTTTTTAGCTTTGTGCTTGTCACCATGAATCCTCCACATGGACATAGAAGAGCTGTGTGTGGCCCTCAGGCATCTGCTTCTCCATCCAGGACACTGAGGAATGGACAGAGAGTGGGACAAATCCTCAACATCAATGTCCATGGTGTGGATGAGGATCCAGAGGCTAAACTGCCCCATTGAGGATAGAGACGCCGTGGGCAGGGGTCCTGTAGGATGATAGTAACCACGTGGGTGTAGCTGCACTTTATTTAGGGAAAAATGCTGATTTAGGGACAGGGTGCTCCTGGACAGATGTAATGTTTGGGGAAAATTATAATAGATCATAATGATTTGTGTGTCAGGAAGAAGACAGGTCAAGAAAAACTCAAGGAGGAAAAGCCCTCAGTGAAAAGAACCTTCTCATCTGCACATGAGGAAAGTTCCTTCACTCTGTGTTGCCTGTAGTGAGAATGTGAGAAATTAGAGTCACAAAGAATAAAGGACATGATCCTCAGGGGCATCTGGGAGTCAGCAGAGCAGAGGAAACCTCAGATCCCAAGAGGAACCCCCATGCCCTCTCTGCACCTGCTCCATGGGGCACAGGAGCTGGGTGGGCCTTGAGTGCCCCCTGCAGCCCAGACCCCTCCTGTATCCTGCAGGGAGGTTTGTGTCTGGGCTCACGCTGACTTCCTGTCACTGTGTCTCTCGCACAGTAATACACGCCTGTGTCCTCGGTGGTCACAGAGCTCAGCTGCAGGAAGAACTGGTTCTTGGACGTGTCTCTGGTGATGGAGGTGCGGCTCTTGACGGACGGGTTATAAGCTGTACCACCACTATAACCAATGTATCCCATCCACTCAATGCCCTTCCCTGAGAGCTGGCAGATCCAGCTCCAGTAGGAATTACTGGTTGTGATGGAGTAACCAGAGACGGTGCAGGTGAGGGAGAGGGTCTGCGAGGGCTTCACCAGTCCTGGGCCCAACTCCTGCAGCTGCACCTCAGAAAAGACACCTGGGGACAAGGAGAATCAGATCCTGTCAGCCACATTCACTCACAAATATACCATAACCCATGTGTGACATCTGAGTCACTCACCGCTGGGAGCTGTCACAAGGCAAAGGAGAAGACCCCACAGTTTCATCTTCAATTTGATCTCAACTCTGCTTTCCCCAGAGACCTGAGCCCTGTTTGAGGAGAGACCTGTGAGCTTCCACCACCCATGAGTCTACATTTACCCTGGAGCATGAAGGAAAATTTGCATGTGGGGCAGCTCTGTCCTTATAAGTGCTGAGGAACTGAGGTGGGAACCATAGTATTTTTTGAAATGTCCATAAGTTTTTTTTTCTTGCAATTATTTGACATGTATTTATGGTATGGGAGGGAACTTGGTGAGCTACATGGCATAATGTGGCCCCAGCTTCTGAGCCCAGATCTGCCTTCCTTCAACCCCTGTGTTCTGTGCTGACTGGGACCCAGCCCAACTCTCCCACATAAACTCAGGCTCTGGGTCTTGCTTCTGCAGTTCTGATCCCAGCACAACCCTTTGTTTCTTTCCCTGGACCCTCTCCTGGGCTGTGGTTCTCATCACACCTGAGAGCTTGTTACTTGTTGTATTGTTGTTGTTCCATGAGTTCCAGGCCTGCCTTGTGTTTTCCATCCTGCCATACAAGACACAGCACATCAGAACCCACAGAGACTGTGCAGAAGGTGGTGCCCAGGAGATTACTGAGGAAACTGACCCTCAATGTCTGAGAAAGAGCAAAATCTCAAATGCCTCCATTCCATGCTCATTCCTGTCCATCTAAAGTGTAGGAATTTTCAACTTATATTCATTTCTCACCAATATTTTATGGATGTGAATCCTTCATTTAATCCACCCATTCTCATCAGATATCAAAAAATAAAATCGATTACAATGGTTAACATGAAAGCAGTAATAACATCCCTATTACTAAACTTTCAGAAGCACACTTTCCCTTGATGTCCCCCTGTCTGTGGGCATGAGAGCCAGTCCATGTCTGTGGCATCACTCTCTGGATGACTGCCCACCACAGAGAGGGAGGCCAGGGGCCGGGCTGGATGCTGTGATTTGTCTGCCCCTGTGAGCTCCAGTTCAGTCCCAAGGACAGCTCCATGTCAAGGAGGGACAGACCTTCAATAGTCCTGAATGAATGACAAGACAGGAGCTGCTGATGGGCCATTTGGGGATGAGACTTCAGGTCCTGTTGACTCATACATTGTGTTGGAGTTTTATCAAAATGTTAAAAGACCTGGGAAAACGTGATGCAAAACTAACACTCTGAAATGATAACGCAAGTATTAGAACCAGAATAAGATATGACACAGATTCTAGAATTATCAGAGTGGAGAGTTCAAATAACTCTGTGTATGTGCATCTATGTTTCATTTTTCTTTCAAACCTTCAGCTGACTCTCCAGAGTCCTTGTCGCCCAGCTCTATGTGTCCAGGAGAACTTGTCAGGAAGCTCCGCCTCATGGAGAAGAAGCGCAGCCTCTCAGTGGAGTAAGGGACAAGGACAAAGACCTGCATCTTGCTCGTTTCTGTTCTAACGTGCTCAGGAGGGAAGTTGCAGTGAGAAGAGGTGACTGATTCATAACGTCACTCAGGAACCCAGACTCCACTGGTGTAAGAGCCCAGATCTACAGCTTGTGGACAGACGTTTACAGAAATCAGAAGGTGAGGAAATGGTGAATTTCAGGTGGAATGTTTTTTAGCTGCTGTGAAGACACTAAACATGAGGTCTCCCTAGTAACACAATTCAAGTGCATGACACAGGATGTGAACCACGAATGCAGTGTTGTAGAGCAGATCTCTAGACCTTGTTCATCCTGCATAACTGGAACTTTCCTCCTGTAGAACAGTACGTTAATTAGCCAGGCTGTGAGGCTGTATGTTATAACTGTGTACACTTCCTTTTGCATAATTATTCATATGGCCCTGACTTACATCAAAAGATAAAAAGTGTGTGTTATCTGCTATTTCAGGATAAAGAACAATTAGTGTGTGTGTGGATTGGAGCCTGACACACTGAGCCTGTGTCACCTCTGTCTCTCTGTCTCTGTCTCTCTCTCTATCTCTCTCTCTACACACACACACACATAGCATTGGTCTTTTTTGAAAATCTACCTTGTACTCTCCATTTGATTGATGGTGAACAACTCATTATAATAGAAAAAAAAATGTGAAACTTCACAGTCCTGTTCTGGAATAAGTCACAGTGTGTAGGAAGAATCTCCCATAGTGCAAAGTGACAGGATGGCCCTGTGTGTTTGAGAGTCAGTGCATCACAGCCTATTTCTTTGTATCATAATTGTCCTGCAGGCCTCATGCACATGCTGGTTTCTAACTTGGAATGAGTGTTGTGTTTTATGGATAGACATACTGTAAAAAAATATTTTAAGATAATTATAGTATTGAAAATTCATTAAGTAAGAGCCTCACACCACTGAAAAGAGAAAATATGTTCATGAAAAAGTGGTCTTAAATGTAATGTCAGGAAACTGGGAAAAGTACTAGCTGAGAAAATTTTAAATGTCATTTAAATAAATTAAAAAATATAAAAAACAATTATGATGTCATTAATACTAATTAATATTAATGGTGTTTTTAGTGAATATCTTAACAAAAGAAATTTTTAAATGATAATAATAATAAATCACCAAACATTTCTATCATTGGAAAGAAGCAGAGAGATGAACTTAGCAGATAATCTACATATATATGAAATCCTCAATATGGAAGAAATAGAGAGATAAAGAGAAATATCCAGATGAAAAAGGAGAAAAGATTTAAGAACAGACCTATCAGGCAGAGAAGAAAGGGGGAGTATGAATCTGGAATAACCTTAGAGATAAACCAGGAACACACCACACCTTCTCAAAATGTGCCTGTAATTGGATTAATTTAAATGGACTGAAAGGTGAAAGAAAATGCACAATAGGGGCTTTCATTACCAAAAAAAATGCATGCCTTAGGAATATTTGCTGTGCAATGGTGTAAGTATGTGAATACAAGATGGTTGGGAATGCAGGACCAGAAATCAACAAGAAAAATACCT